>NC_041381.1:257664693-257667388 GCF_002162155.2 Triticum dicoccoides | reverse complement strand
ACTCCCAAGGGAAAAGTAGGTGGTGGTGAGGCAAATGGTAAAACCAAGGTTGGGCCTTGCTGGAGGAGTTTTATTCAAAGCGAACTGTCGAGGGGGTCCCATAAATCACCCGACCGCGTAAGGAACGCAAAATCCGGGAACATAACACCGGTATGACGGAAACTAGGGCGGCAAGAGTGGAACAGAACACCAGGCAAAAGGCCGAGCCTTCCACCCTTTACCAAATATATAGATGCATTAATAATATAAGAGATATTGTGATATCCCAACATAAATACTGTCCACCATGGAGAAATCTTCAACTTCACCTGTAGCTAGCAACGCTATAAGAGGGGCTGAGTAAAATGGTAGCATAGCCAAACAATGGTTTGCATAGGAAAGGTGTCAAAGGTTAGAGGTTCGTGGCAATATGGGATGGCTTGAAGAGCATAAGATAGGTAACGCAGCATAGCGATAGAACGAAGCAACTAGCATAGCAATGATAGTAGTGAGATCCAGGGTAGCGGTCATCTTGCCTGAAATCCCGCAAGGAAGAAGAACGAGTCCATGAAGAAGACGAAGCCATGAAGACGAACCAACCGTAGACGAACGAATCCTCACGATCGCAACGGAACGGGAACTATCGATAAGAAGCACACAACATAGTAAACACACCACACATAGACAAGACATGATGCACAACAAGCATGATTCTAGTCAAGTTACATATAAAGTTCATTTAGTTCGGAGCTACGGCCTAGAAGATATGAGCAAAACAAGTTAAACATGGCATTGATGCAAAATGCACCCAAACATCAAGCAAACACCTCAAAACAAGGATGCAACATGATAATATGAAGCTACATGCAATTCTAAGCAAGTTTCATATAGAGCACACTCAAAACGGAGCAACGGTTCAACACACACACATGAAACAAGTCATAGCAATAATCTGTCCAAAACAGCAACTAGGCATATTGCAAGCATCAAAACAATAAGCTACAGCACCTCAACATAATAACAAAAGGCATGGGCATGATGTACAGGTAAATCATTACAAAACATGAACACTGAGCTATCTACAGAAATCAATAGAACATACTCAAACACACATGGTAAGATTGCAAGTTATAACAATTTCAGACTTTGCAGAAAATAACATCACGATGCAATGTTTAGAGCTATCAAACAACATGTTACAGGAACTTATCATGGCAAACAAAGGCATGGCATGAATCTACTAATTGCATAGATCAAAAGTCCCTTACTGACCATAAGCCAAAAAGGATCAGAAAATATGATGGCACCCACGTAAACATGGCAAGTTATTATATAGATTCAAACATGGCAGGAAGATAATTATGAAGGCATGTAGATGAGCTTGTGCAACTCACTACAGAGCAATACATGGCATGGCAAGGCACCCAACAGTAAGAAGGCATGTTTGTGAAGCTAAGCATGGCAATAGCAAGGTCATAGGGTGCATGGAACACTAGGAAAACACATGGAAACAACTGAACTTAATGTTAACAGGCTGACAACAACATTATAAAGCAACTTTAGAGCAAGATTACAACAAGCTACAGCAACCTATAAATGCAACCATGGGCATGGATGGATAGAGGATGACATGTAGATCAAAACATGTTTATAGAACATCTCCATATTATGCATAGAATGATTAGTGGCAACATGTTTATATAGCATCACGAAATAACAGATTCAGCCTAGCAAAACAGCAACATCATGTACCCTACTTAACAAGCTCGATTCACTCACCACAAGTCATTGCATGACAATATAAGCATAGCATCATCAAGAATACATGTTTATGTAACCAACCAAGGCAAGAACAAGTTCATAGCATGCAAGGATCAATTACAACAAGCTTGGCCAAATTGAATAACATGTAAACAATCTGCCAGGAAACATTTTGAAGCAAAAGTAGAGCACGAAAATGACATGCTAGACTACTCCATAAATGCAAACAAGGGCAGGGATGGATAGAGCATAACCATATGTTCAAAACACCCTTACTGGAGAATCTCAAAATATGCATGGATCTCTCTGTAGCATCAAGTTTACATGGCATCAAAATAACAGCAGAACAGGGACTAAAATCAGCAACATCACGATGCCTAGTTTGCATGCTTGTGCTAGTCACCACATTGATCACAAAAATACATGGTAAGCACCTCTATAAAGAAGACATGGCATATTTCAAAACACATGTAGACATCAACCTCATAGGATGCACACATCAATCATGGTAAAAATGACAAAAGAGCTCGTTCTGATAACAAATAGCAGAAAACATCATGAAGCACTCTTACAACAATGATTCAGACATCAAGATGACCTCAAATGAATATGATGCAATGGAATGAAATGATGTACTCATTGAGACGAACAATTTGACATATTACACGCACGAAACGGAGCTACGGATGCAGAGATATAATTTGATGAACATGGCATGATTATGCAAAAATATCCGGGGCTTAGTCAAAAACGAGGGCAACCTACGAAATGGATCTGGATCTGGATCGGGTCCGGCGGGTACTGTAGCAGCTCGAGGACGAGGATGGCCGGACCACTCACCGGAGTTGGGGAGGAAGGCGGCGCCAAGGGGCTCGGGGGAAGGCCGGGGAGGCGCGACCGGGCGGCGCGGAGGCCGGAGCGAGGCCACCGGCGGGTGGACGCGGCGGCGAACGGC
>NC_041381.1:257607185-257664355 GCF_002162155.2 Triticum dicoccoides | reverse complement strand
GCGGGCCAGCAGGGCCCCGCCTGGGCCCCGGCGGGCCGACGCGCGGGTGGCGGCGCGGGGAAGTGGGCGCGGGGCGGTGGCGAATCAGGAGGCGACACGTGGAGGCGAAGCTGAGGTGGCAGCGCGGGATTGGGCGGGGTGAGGTGGCGGCTGGACATGTCCGGCGCGGGCGGACGCGTCCGGCGGCGCGAGGAGGAAAACTAGGGTTTGGACTGCGGGAATTTCGGGGGAGGCCACATATTTATAGGTAGAGGGAGCTAGGAGCGTCCAAATGAGGAGCGGTTTTCACCCACACGATCGTGATCGAACGACCGAGAGCATGGAGGGGAGTTAGATGGGTTTTGGGCCACTTTGGAAGGGTGTTGGGCTGCAAAGAGAAAGAGGCTTTACGGTTACCCGGTTAACCGTTGGAGTACCAAACGACCTCCAAATGGCACGAAACTTGACAGGCGGTCTACCGGTGCTATACCAAGGCCACTTGGCAAGCCTCGGGCCATTCCGAGAAAGTTTAACACCCACTCACAACGAGAGACGAAAGGGGAACGCCGGAGGACATAGGAGCGCCGGATTGCAAAACGGACAACGGGGAAAATGCTCGGTTGCATGAGACGAACACGTATGCAAAATGAAATGCACATGATGACATGATAAAATGCAACACGCAAGCAAATGACATGGCAACAAAGGCGAATAACTGACAGACACCTGGCGCATCGGATCCGGGGCGTTACAGTACCTCCCTACTAAACTTCTAGCAAGGCACACATCAGGTCTAGTAGACAGCATAGCATATGTGATAGAACCTATGGCTGAGGCATAGGGAATGACTTTCATTTTCTCTCTATCTTCTGCAGTGGTCTGGCATTGAGTTTGACTCAACTTCACACCTTTTAACACATGCAAGAACCCTTTCTTTGACTGTTCCGTTTTGAACTTCTTCAAAACTTTATCAAGGTATGTGCTTTGTGGAAGTCCTATCAAGCATCTTGATCTATCTCTATAGATCTGGATGCCCAATATATAAGCAGCTTCACCGAGGTCTTTCATTGAAAAACTCTTATTCAAGTATCCTTTTATGCTATTCAGAAATTCTACATCATTTCCAATCAACAATATGTCATCCACACATAATATTACAAATGCTATAGATCTCCCACTTACTTTCTTGTAAATACAAGCTTCTCCAAAAGTCTGTATAAAACCATATGCTTTGATCACCTCATCAAAGCATATATTCCAACTCCGAGATGCTTGCACCAGTCCATAAACGGATCACTGGAGCTTGCACACTTTGTTAGCACCTTTAGGATCGATAAAACCTTCTGGTTGCATCATATACAACTCTTCTTTAAGAAATCTATTAAGGAATGCAGTTTTGACATTCATTTGCCAGATTTCATAATCATAAAATGCGGCAATTGCTAACATGATTTGGACAGACTTAAGCATCACTATGTATGAGAAAGTCTCATCATAGTCAACTCCTTGAACTTGTCGAAAACCTTTTGCGACAAGTCGAGCTTTATAGACAGTAACATTACCATTAGCGTCAGTCTTCTTCTTGAAGATCCATTTATTCTCTATGGGTCGCCGGTCATCGGGTAGATCCACCAAACTCCACACTTTGTTCTCATACATGGATCCTATCTCAGATTTCATGGCCTCAAGCCATTTATCAGAATCTGGGCTCATCATAGCTTCTTCATAATTCGTAGGTTTGTCATGGTCAAGTAACATGACCTCCAGAACAGGATACCGTACCACTCTGGTGCGGATCGTGCTCTGTTTGACCTACGAGGTTCTGTAACAACTTGATCTATAGTTTCATGATCTTTATCATTAGCTTCTTCCCTAGTTGGTGAGGGATAATGGGAACAGATTTCTCGGATGATCTACCTTCCAAATTGAGAGCAGGCACAATTACCTTATCAAGTTCTACTTTCCGCCCACTCACTTCTTTTGAGAGAAACTCCTTCTCTAGAAAGGTTCCATTCTTAGCAACAAAGATTTTGCCTTTGGACTTGTGGTAGAAGGTGTGCCCAATTGTTTCCTTAGGGTATCCTATGAAGACGTACTTCTCCGATTTGGGTTTGAGCTTATCAGGCTTAAGCCTTTTGACATAAGCATCGCATTCCCAAACTTTAAGAAACGACAGCTTAGGTTTGTTGCCAAACCACAGTTCATATGTTGTCGTCTCAACGGACTTTGACGGTGCCCTGTTTAATGTGAATGCAGCTGTCTCTAATGCATAACCCCAAAATGATAGTGGTAAATCGGTAAGAGACATCATAGATTGCACCATACCCAATAACAACTTTATTATTGCCTCTAGGGCATATTTCCTTCAGGTAGATGTAGAGGTAGCGTGTCGACGGTGATCACATCGACCTTGGAACCATTCCCAACGCGCATCATCACCTCGTCCTTAGCCACTCTTTGTTTAATCTGTAGTCCTTGCTTCGAGTTACAAATATGAGCAACCGAACCGGTATCAAATACCCAGTGTCGGTGTCAAAACCGGCGGATCTCAGGTAGGGGGTCCTGAACTGTGCGTCTAGGCGGATGGTAACAGGAGATGAGGGACACGATGTTTTTACCCAGGTTTGGGCCCTCTTGATGGAGGTAAAACCCTACGTCCTGCTTGATTAATATTGATGATGTGGGTTACAAGAGTAGATCTACCACGAGATCAAGGAGGCTAAACCCTAGAAGCTAGACTATGGTATGATTGTTGTTTGTCCTACAGACTAAAGCCATCCGGTTTATATAGACACCGGAGAGGGCTAGGGTTACACAGAGTCGGTTACAAAGGTAGGAGATTTACATATCTGTATCGCCAAGCTTGCCTTCCACGCTAAGGAAAGTCCCATCCGGACACGGGACGAAGTCTTCAATCTTGTATCTTCATAGTCTTGGAGTCCGACCAATGATGATAGTTCGGCTATCCGGACACCCCCTAGTCCGGAACTCCCTCAGTAGCCCCTGAACCAGGCTTCAATGACGACGAGTCCGGCGCGCATATTGTCTTCGGCATTGCAAGGCGGGTTCCTCCTCCGAATAATTTATAGAAGATTGTGAACACCAGGATAGTGTCCGGCTCTGCAAAATAATTTCCACATACCACCGTAGAGAGAATAACATTCACACAAGTTCAATCTGCTGACGTATTCCGTGGCGTGACGTCACACCACAACCAAGCCTTTATTTGAAACGTTTTTATTGTACCACTTCAGCGCGTTTAGCGAAGCGGTTTCCTTGGCACGTCCTGTCGAAGCAGAGATCGTGTTCCCCTTATTCTGGGATTCTCATCAATACGGACGTGGGTAATCCAACCGCGCCCTTTGCCACGCCCCCTCCATTGAAGGCGGGTTCCAAACGGTCACGGGGACGGCTCTTGGTATTCTTCCTCTTTATAATGAGACCAAGGCCCGTTCTTTTTATTCAATCCCCTATCGAATCCGCCCCTCCCCCCGAGTTCCAACACCCAGGGCTCCAAATTCGGGTACCTTCGATCTTCGACAATGTCCGGTCCTGACCTACGAGGCCGGTGGATGCCTTCCTCCATCACGGAAGAGGACGTGCTAAAGCTGAGAGATGCTAGGTACTTAACCTATGAGATTTCTTATAGGCTGCCTGCCCGAGGGCAAGTTATCCCAACTCCCGAGCCTGGCAAGAGTGTCGTGTTCATGTCTCACCTCCGTCGGGGTTTAGGCTTCCCGACGAATCCCTTCGTGAGGGGGCTCATGTTTTACTATGGGCTAGAATTCCACGACTTGGCTCCGGAGTCCATCCTCCATATCTCATCATTCATTGTCGTCTGCGAAGCCTTCCTCCCCACTACCCCTCACTTCGGCTTGTGGCTCAAAACCTTCAACGTGGAGCCGAAGATGATTGAGGGGCGTCAGGCAGAGTGCGGCGGGGTGGTTATAAGCAAGAGGGCCGAAGCTCCATGGCCCAAGGGCTCTTTCCAAGAGGAGCTCGGCTTGTGGCAACAGGAGTGGTTTTATATCACCGCTCCCCGGGGCAGTAGGCAGAAGCCGCCGCCCGTCTTTCGCTCGGGCCCTCCACAGCAGCTGATGTCATGGGTCAACAAGGGGCGTGACTGGGGGACGCCCAAAGATGTCCCCCTGTTGCAGGACCGGATTCGAGGCCTCCAAGAAAGGGAGATCAATCTGGTCGCAGTGGTACAGGTCATGTTGATCCGGCGCCTACTGCCCTGCAAACGTCGCCCCCTCCACCTGTGGGAATTTAATCCGGAGGGGCCACGAGCTCTCCAACACTTCATGGGTTTGACACCCATGGATATGTATAAACTGTTCTTCGGATCGCAAGAGACGCATCCGGAATTCACCGAGGATGCTGGCCTAAGCTGCAATCGCCCGGATACTCAAGTAAGTAGCCCCGTGTCTGGACACACCGTCCATTTATTTATCATGAGCTTGCCTTTTAACCAGCTTTACCTGGACAGGAGTAGATAGCGCAAGCAAAACTAATACGGTGTCCGGCCCCTCTCCCTGAGACCACGCAGGATCCCGTGTTAATCAAAATGTTGGAGGTTGCACCTTCGAATGAGGGCGAAGGGGGGCACGGGGAAACTGTCACCTCTGCCAAGGACGTTTTTAGTAAGGGAGGAATCGAGAGTCCCTCCTTCCAGGGGGAGAAGAGGACCGCTTCCGAAGACCCGGAGGCCAAGGCCTCAAAGCGGGGAAAGAAATCTGTACCGGAAGGTCCTGCGCCGGGAAGAGCCCCGGCCGTATTATCTCCTCGGAGGAATCAGCCCTCTAACGAGCCGTAAGTAAAAAGGGGGATTTTATAATTATTAGACACCCCTGCTTAATGTCTAAAGGTAACCGAAGCTTTTACCTTATAGTTCGGATCTCAGCCCATCTCAGCACAGCTCATCTTCGGGAGACCTTCGTCCGGAGATGATGGAGAGCGAAACGCCTCCATCTGCCGCCCCATCGCACGGGGCGGATGACCCTGAGGTGTCGTCGTGGAGGGTCTCCCCGAGTCCGGAGGGGCCGGAGAGTTCGGCACCCATTGGAGTACGGCCGGTGGAGCTGCAGGATTTGCTTAAGAGGGCGTCCATCTCAGAAGATCACCGCACATTAATGGGTAACGTGATTGAGAGGATCTCGTCCGCCGAAAGCGGGTTGTATGAGGCCGTCGGAAGTTTACTAACGGGATTTGAGGTACACAAAAAATGACATACATGTTGACAGTTTTGCACATGAAGTGCGCCCTGTATAGTAGCCCCTGAGACTTGGTATGCTGTCGAAAATGGCAGCGTGCCCAGGATCATAATCTCAGTTATTAACTGTCGCCTTTCCTATGCAGGTGGCAGAATGTTCGGTGGCCAGCCGGACGGATGGATTCACCGAGCTGAAGAAGCAACTCGACGCTGAAGATGCGGACATCTCGTTGGTCAATAAACGACTTGATGAGTCACAAGGTATGTGATTGCCCCGCGGTCACTTAGTAAGGGAGCTTATGCCCATTCCTTACAAGTTGTATGCTTGATGCAGATGGTGCTGCTGCTGTGGAAGACCTTCGAGCAGAACTTGCTCGGGCCAAGGAGCAAGCCAGAAAAAGCGAGGCGGCCGCCTTGAAGGCAGCGGAAGAGCTAGAAGCCGAGAAGGCTGCTCACTGCCGAAGCAGGGAGGAGATGGCCGGAATGGCCATGAAATTAAAAGTTGCTATCGACCGCCTAGAGGTTCTTGAAGGAGAACGCCGAGCGGAGCAAGAGGACCTGAAGAAGGCTGATGCCGAAGCCAAGGATGCCCGTAGTGCGATGCGGGCCATGAAGGAGGAACTGCTCAGGTCAGAGACATTGTGGCTGGAAAGCCCTTTGTGCTGCGTAGGAAGTTCACGGATCCGAAGTATGCTCGGCTGGGCCGATTGTACGGTGCGGAGGATCCTTATCTGGACTTGGCGGCTAGTGCGGCTGACGCAGTCATGCACTTTCGAAGCCAGGAGGATCATGAAATGGAAGAGCTTTTCTGGTCTCAATTCCATAGTCTGGAGCGTCCACTTCCGTTGAGTGATCGGCTAGTTGAGTGGGCTGAGCTGAATAGATTGTCCGGACTAGCCATGATGGATGTGGTCACTCATCTGTGGCCGAAAAGGCCCAAGCCGAAGAGTTATTTTGGCTTGTTGCAGCAATTCCTTGGGGCAGTGCCGCATATTAAGGCGATGAAGCGGTCGGCATGCATAGAAGGTGCACGGATGGCTCTCACCCGTGGTAAAACATACTGGGTGGAGATGGATGCTACCGCTATTGCATCCCGGGGTTCGGACAAAAGCCGATTCCCCACCGAGCATTACTTTGAGGAAGTCCTGCAGGGCGCTCGTATAATAGAGTCGCAGTGCTTGAAAGATGTTATGTTTGAATGACATGTATGATTTCTAAGATCATGTTTATAATGCAATGACTTTTTATACTTGTGTGTTCAAGTATTGAACTATCTCCTGTGCGGCCGTATATATATATGTATAATCTGAAAGATGGCAGTCTTTGGCTTCAGCCCCCACGCACATGGTGCGGGGGTGTTTGCAAAAAGAAAATCGCTTCTTCACACTTAATCCAACATCTTGGTCCTTTTAAGGAGGTGATAGCGTAGCAAACTAGGCAACCGGACTATAATGCTTTATCACTTTCACTTAGCCATAGGAGCTCGGATGTGGGGCTACTATATAGCCCCTGATGGCACCGCGCTTCTCCGAACTCGAGGCGCGTATGTGCCTGACTGGGAAGCGGTCCTTCGTCAAAGCGGAGGAATTCTAAACATTCCAATGGTCGATCGAGTGGTTGACCAGTCTCTCGCTATATCATGACAGTCAGTTTTCGGCTTTCTCTACTGAGGTGCTCTCCCAGCCGAACCGGGGCACAATCGCAGTAGTTCTCCTGGTGCCGCGTTAGCCGATGATACGGAACGTAAGGCAGCAAACCACAGGAGCCGGGCAAACCCAACATTTGACCAAAGACATGATTCGGAGCTGATGCATATAAGGCCTAACTCGAGACGCCGGACCCTGAGGTGTTCGGTCTTTATGATATTGGGCCGAACAAAGCCCTAAGCCCCTAGTGTCCAGGTACAGGCGGGAACTTCTGACGCGGCCGATGCCAAAATGCTAGCCTCCTCCTCGGCTCTGGTAAGAAACCGGGGGATGTGTATCAACAAGAGATAGTAAGAAAGGTTTACGCAGGGTCTTAATCTGAAAAGAATCCTTGCAACAGGTCCCTACTGCACGTCTGCGCCTGTGTCTCCGTTGTGCTGTATCCTGGACGGGTGTAGCATGTGCTTCATCTGTAAAAGAGAAGGACTTAGTTTCTAAGAAATATCGTGCAAAAACTGTATCAAAATAAAGTATAATTTGGAAGATGAAAAAAGTTGAGCTTTATTGGCTTTCATCATTTATGCATGCGGCCCCCTAAAAAAAGGGGGTATGCGGCTGGGAAGCCCCTTGCTGGACTCGTCTAACCATGTCCGAGGTCTAAATGACCTGTTTTTAGGGGCTTTGACCTGCAAGGTCAGAATAATGTGTGGCTGTCTAGGCAGCCGCACATTCTCCATGGTCGAGAGACACCTGGAGTTTTAAGAATATGCCACGTGGACCGGGCATTTTTAAGCGTAAGAGACGCGTAATGTTGTATTGCATTAAAGCAGGCTAAAGCTTCGTGCCCCAGTAGCGCTTAAGGGCTACTATTAAATGGGGCGATGGAGAGTGAGCTTTTCACGATGGAGGTTGTCGGATGAACCGAACACGACCTCTAGTGGTACAGAGCCTGTAAAATTGGCTTAAAAGGCCTGGCGTCACTCCTTTGAAGGAAGTGCTGCTATAGCGAATTTTGGTGGGTTCTATCCCCAGTCTGCGGACGGTGTCCTGGTATAGCAGGTGCCGCGCTGCGTGTTATCACATGAAGTGAGTTCACTGTTTTGACTTCTAGTGGGAAAGTCTTTTGGTTTTCGGAGCGCTGCTTTTGGGTTTCGTCACTTTCACTTGGTGTGTCGAGCCCCTTGTGTTCGGCGTTAAGTCAGCCGGACTACTTGAAAACCCAACAATCTCTGTGGGTATGATTTGCAGGCTTCCCGGAGGTACCATGTATTTGGCACAGTCTGTCCAGAATCTTGTTTAGGTTGGATAGCTCGTCACTGTTATCCTTTAAGGGTAGTGTTTTGTTGTTCGGCCGAGAGCTTTTAAATCCGGCGTTGACCGTCGTACTATTTGGGCCATTCTCCTTGTTCCGGCGCTGATCTTTTTTGCATCGTGATTTCCCATTTCCATCCCTGATTTCGGATGTACTCAGGTCGCTGGTGCTGCATCTAGCCAACCAGCTGTCTTCCCCCGCGCAAAAGCGGGTCATGAGACTTGTTAGTGCAGCCATTGTTCTTGGTTTTTCCTGGCCGAGGTGTCTGGCGAGCCATTCGTCTCGGACGTTGTGTTTGAAGGCTGCTAAGGCTTCAGCGTCCGGACAGTCGACATAAGTCCCCTGAAAATTTGCTCGAAACGCATCCTCAAGCTCTTCCCAACTCCCAATCGTATTTTCTGGGAGGCTTTTAAGCCAATGCCGGGCCGACCCTTTGAGCCTGAGGGGAAGGTATTTTATGGCATGGAGATCGTCTCCTCTTGCCATGTGTATGTGTAGGATATAATCCTCAATCCAGACTCTGGGGTCTGTTGTTCCGTCGTATGCCTCTATGTTTATGGGTTTAAATCCCACTGGAAATCCATGATCCAGTACCTCGTCGGTAAAACATAGTGGGTGTGCGACGCCACTGTATTTGGGTGTGCCGTTGTCTTCAAATGCTCGGCTGGTTGTGTTACTTCCTGGAGTCTTGTTTTTTGGCCCATAGATAGACCTGGCCGGGTTATCCTTTTTCTGAAGATCTTTATGCTGATCATGTGCCGGCTTGTGTGTGGCGCCCCGTGTTGCTCTTGGCCTGTCATCTGGTTGTCTATCCGGCCAGGCGGCCCCTTTCTTTTTTGACTGCGGGGGCTCGAAGGCCTCCTCGTCAAATTCAGGCAACAGCTTGCGCTTCGGGTAGCTCTTTGTCTGGTGACTAGTGCCATATTTATCTGCGGTGTTGAGTACTTTGCTCCATCTCATTCTGAGTGTGTCTTCTGCTATTTTGAGCTTCCGCTTTTGCTTCTTCAAACTTCTCGCAGTGGCGATGAGCCTGTTATGAAGATTCATATGCTCTGGTGATGTGAGATGATCTTCGCCGGGGATGGGTTGCTTGTCCAGTTCATGTCCGGCTGGCTTCTTGTTGACGTGTGTGTCATCCACTGCTTCGCCCTGCTCTAGGGCCGGGTCCGTATGGGTGCCGTTGATGCCGGTCTTCAGGCGGCGCTTGCGTCGCCGCTTTGTTTGTTTGTTGGGGGAGTTGTCCTTCACCACATCCCGTTTTTCCTCATTGTCGCTTCCTTTTGGTGTGTCCACCATGTATATGTTGTGAGCTGGGGTGGCTTTTCCGTGCCCGTTAGGCGCTGGTTCTTGGTCGTCTCCGGCATCGTTGTCCATACCGTTGATGTCTTCGGAGTCGTAGTCTAGCATGTCTGTTAGATCGTCGACAGCGGCTACCAAGTGGGTGGTGGGTGGGTTTTGAATTTCTTCGTCGTCCGCATCCCAACCTTCCTGACCGCAGTCCGGCCAGGGCTCTCCTGATAACGAGAGATACTTTAGCGAACTCAAGATGTCGCCGAAAGGTGAGTGTTGAAAGATGTCCGCCGCGGTGAACTCCATGATCGGCGCCCAATCGGATTCGACTGGAGGGGGCGCGGGAGGTCCGGAGTCCGGCAAGGAGTCCGGCACCTCAGAGTCACGAGTTTCATGGGGGACAAGATCGGTGTTCGGCTCTATCGCCGTAGAGGTTGCAGCCCCCGAGGTGGTGTCTAGCCATCCATCCTTGGTTTGCGCAGCCGGCTCCGAGTCAAAGATCAGAGCGGATTCGAGTGCGGCCTCCAGGGTACTGTACGGCTGCAGAGTTAAATCATGCCCATCGTGACAGTACGGCACGCTCGGCTGTGGCTCGAATCCGTCGAGGATCAAGTCCCCGCGGATGTCAGCCGTGAAGTTCAAACTTCCAAATCTGACCTGATGGCCAGGGGCATAGCCTTTGATCTGCTCCAGCTGGCCAAGCGAATTGGCCCGCAGTGCGAAGCCGCCGAATACGAAGATCTGTCCGTGGAGGAAGGTCTCACCCTGGACTGCATCGTCGTTGATGATCGAAGAAGCCATCGAGCCTATCGGTGACGACACAGAGGAACTCTCAATGAAAGCACCAATGTCGGTGTCAAAACCGGCAGATCTCGGGTAGGGGGTCCTGAACTGTGCGTCTAGGCGGATGGTAACAGGAGACGAGGGACACGATGTTTTTACCCAGGTTCGGGCCCTCTTGATGGAGGTAAAACCCTACGTCCTGCTTGATTAATATTGATGATGTGGGTTACAAGAGTAGATCTACCACGAGATCAAGGAGGCTAAACCCTAGAAGCTAGCCTATGGTATGATTGTTGTTCGTCCTACAGACTAAAGCCATCCGGTTTATATAGACACCGGAGAGGGCTAGGGTTACACAGAGTCGGTTACAAAGGTAGGAGATCTACATATCTGTATCGCCAAGCTTGCCTTCCACGCCAAGGAAAGTCCCATCCGGACACGGGACGAAGTCTTCAATCTTGTATCTTCATAGTCTTGGAGTCCGGCCAATGATGATAGTTCGGCTATCCGGACACCCCCTAGTCCGGAACTCCCTCACCCAGGCACTACTATGAGAATTAGTAAGGTACACATCAATAACATGTATATCAAATATACCTCTGTTCACTTTGCCATCCTTCTTATCCGCCAAATACTTGGGGCAGTTCCGCTTCCAGTGACCAGTCCCTTTGCAGTAGAAGCACTCAGTTTCAGGCTTGGGTCCAGCTTTAGGTTTCTTCCTTGTAGTGACAACTTGCTTGTCATTCTTCTTGAAGTTCCCCTTCTTTTTACCCTTGCCCTTTTTTGAAACTAGTGGTTTTGTTAACCATCAACACTTGATGCTCCTTCTTGATTTCTACCTCCGCAGCCTTTAGCATTACGAAGAGATCGGGAATAGTCTTTTTCATCCCTTGCATATTGTAGTTCATCACGAAGCCTTTGTAGCTTGGTGGCAGTGATTGAAGAACGCTGTCAATGACACAATCCTCTGGAACATACAAGTCAAAGCACAAACGGAAGCTTAACATGTCTGAGTATA
This sequence comes from Triticum dicoccoides, assembly GCF_002162155.2. NCBI lineage: Eukaryota > Viridiplantae > Streptophyta > Magnoliopsida > Poales > Poaceae > Triticum > Triticum dicoccoides. The sequence goes on along the minus strand of NC_041381.1, from coordinate 257,653,115 downwards.
GACATCTACAAATGAAAAAGGCTGAGAAGCCTGACTATCTACCAGATCCTACCGAGGGCACAAGATCGTAGCTGAGGTAACAAGCTAAACGTCGATGTCCATGCGGAACTACTAGTGAGATTGGAGTCTCTCTGCAAAAACATAAATGAAGCAAACGTGAGTACAAATGTACCCAGCAAGACTTACATTAGAACTAACTACATATGCATCATTATCAACAAAGGGGGTGGTGGGGTTTAACTGCAGCAAGCCAGCTTTGACTCAGTGGCTATCCTGAACTACGACTGCAAGTAACTCTTTTGAGGTGGCGCACACGAGTCCATATATTCACCATATCAATACACCACTATGAATCCGCCCCCGTCTTCCTACGAGAACGCCATCCATAGCACTCACGCTTATCTTGCGCATTTTAGAATATCCACTTTCACTTGTCTATGAACTGTATAGGCAACCCAGAGGTCCTTTACCGTGGATGCGGCTATTCGAATAGATCACATTAACCCTGCAGGGGTGTACTTCTTCACACACGCTCTCGCCACTTACCGCCATGCACACGTCATGTATCTCGGCAACCTTCAAGCGGAAGCCTAGTGAGGGTGTTGGCCATGACCTGACTAACCATGCAAGTCTCTAGTCCAGGTTTATCGCCTATTCGGGTTCCATCCGCAAGGAGATCCGGCCGGGGTGTCGCTCACGGCCCCAAACGATGTGTATAGGGTTCCAAGCCCACCAAACGGGCGGCACTTGGCATACCATAGTGGTCTTGACGAGTTCTCAATTCTATAACAGCTGAATCATTGTTGTCCTAATGCAGTAAAGAGAGCAGGAGCGAGAGACTGGGATTGTATCAAAATGAACAAGGGGTTTTTGCTTTCCTGGCACTTCTGAAGATAGTAATAGCTCTTCATCGGTGTCATTGATCACATCGTTGGAACCACGTCTATCGAGAGGGGACAATTACCGGCAACAGAGAAGGAACACAATCAATGCAATGAAACAATATGATGCATGATCATGACATGTCAATATGCTGTAGTTTGAGCTAATGCAACTAGCAGCAAGTTAAACCAACTTGATTTGAATCCAAGATTCAAATTCAAACTCCATATATGAAGGTTTAAGTGCCCTTTATTTGATTTGGCCTAAGTAGCAGCCATAAGTTGTTCTAACATGCATGGAAATGGTACAGCTGGATAGATTGGATTTTTCTGATAATTTTTCATATATAAATTATTTCATTTAGAGTTATGGTTGAATTTCTATGAATTTTAGAAGTTTTAGCTATTTTCTGGAATTTCCAGGATTAATAAAAATGCCAGAAAAGCTTTATGACATCAGCACTACGTCAGCAGGTCAACTGGGTTGACCCTGGTCAAACCTGACCAGTGGGGCCCACTGGTCAGTGACCAAGTCACTAACTAATTTTAATTAGCGTTAAACTAAACCTATACTAAAGATTAGCCTGGGCTGGGCCCATATGTTAGTGACACGGGGTGGTCAAACCGCCGGTCAAATGGCCCAAACAGGCCGGCGGCTCGATGCCGGCGTCTTCAGACGTGGCGGAGGCGTGCGGAAATGGCCCTCAGGTGTCCAAATGGACGACTGAGGCCCTATACGGGACGAGGGGGCTCGTCCGCGCTGTTTGGTGAAAGTGGAGTCATCAGAGCGACCCAGAACGGCGGCGGCAACCACTCGCACGGCGGCCAGTGTTCAGACGTCAAATGTTCCAACGTCCCAAGGCACGGCAGGAGCAACGGGTGGTTGCTACGGCCCCGTGGTGATGCGCTGAGTGCGGTGGCGCACTCGGTTAGCTCTAGTGGACGTGGCCACGTTAGCGAGGAGCTCAGGCGGCAGCGCGATTTGGTCATCGACGAAGCAGCGGCTACGGCGAGAGAAGTGGCACGGAAGCGAGAGTAAAAGAGGAAGGGGCTCGCGGCGGTTCAAATGAGTGAGACGGCGAGCTCGGGGAAGACTCGGAGTTGTCGGCACGGCGGGGCGATCTCCGCAGCCGAAGGTTGAAGACTGGGTTGGTGAGGCGTTCGAGGCTTCCGGCAGGGCTTGGCTCGGTGAAGGGGTCGAGGATGAACTGGCGGAGCTTCTTGGCGCGTCGGTAAGGCATGTGGGGGCCGGTGGCCATGGTGGTGCTCGTCGGCGGCGGCGGGTGTGTTCGGTGGTGCCGCGCGGAGAGAGCAGAGGAGGGGAAGGGGTCCAGGGGAGAGAGGGGAGAGGTGCAGGGGGTGTTGGGCATCTCCGTGGCGCTTGAATGGGGACGGGGAGGCAGCAGGAGGTAGAAGCAGGAGGTGGCCGCGAGTGCGCGCGCAAGCGACACGCCTCTGCCTACTGGCAGAGGTGGAAGAAGACATCGTCGCCCCTGGTGGGATGGGCCGATTCTATCCTGGGCCAGGTAAACACGTAAGATTCTGCTCTGTTTTAGTTTTCTGTTCTGTTTTCTATTATTTATTTATTTGCCACTGTTCGAATTCAAAAATAGAATTCAAACTCATGCCAAATATTTCTCTGAATAGTTTATGTCACTCAAAGAGATTATCCAAAAGTACATAAAATATAACAGAGCATTTGAAAATATATTCATTATATATTATGAATATAACTCCAAATTCAAATAGAATATTGATTTAAAATCAGAGCCCAAATAATTCCTTAAAAATGTTCCAAAATTTTGGTTTGATTTATAACACTTGCCAAAATTGTCAGAACTGTTTCTAGGGTATTTTGGATTCACTGATTGCAATTTTAGGGTTCTTGCCCCTTTATTATAACTAGATTTTTGAGGTTTCAATAGTCCTTAGTTCAGGTTTCAGAAATTTAAACATGATGCACACATGAAGCTAGCCTAGTGCATTACCAGAACTAGGGATGTGACAATCGACATCATGAAGAAATTCTTCAGGGGCGTTAGTCCTTGCTTTTCATCCCTTTTGGTCATTTGATGACAAAGGGGGGTAAATTTGAGTTAGTCTTCAAGCGAGTCTATATATGGGCAATTTTTTTGCTAAGTTACAACTCTCGCTCTTTTGAAGTATTTGTTGGATCGAGTTGTAAACTTAAGTCTGATGGTGGCCTGATACTTTTGCTCTGTTTTTCTGCATGCTATTTCCTCATATATGTTAATGCACGCATGCTGAATTACATCGGTCGCCTTATTTCATCATGCATTTCAAATTCTTCATTCAATATGTTAAATGCGTGTATGAATTACAAAATATAGGGGGAGATCGCCATGATATTAGTCTACAATGTGCATTTGCTATCCAAAGCAAATTCCTCAAATATGCACATCTTTAGGGGGAGTTCTTCTATATCTTGCAATCAAATTCCTCAATATTGAGCACTTTCAATTGATATGTTTATCCCTATTGAAAACTTAACCTATTTGTCATCAGTCACCAAAAGGGGGAGATTGTAAGTGCATCTAGTACCTCTTAGTGATTTTGGTGTATTGAAGACTTATAGGTTAAGAGACTAATATGTTTGTGAGTGTACACAGGCTCTATAAGTTGATGAGCAGTTTGATATTTACGATGAAAGTCGACTCCTAAAAATGTATGTCTTCAGCTGAAGACTTTGGTTCTACTGAAGATTTTGAAAGTGAAGAAATTGGTGTTTCCTTGAAGACTTGGATATTCATGCGAGGATTATGAAGCGTGAAGACTTTTGTTTTTGTAGTTTCATTTTCTCTTTCTTGAGTCATAGGAAACACAGTACTGTTAAAGGGGGTCAAGGTAATACTAAGGAAACTGATTTCCATGTGATGCTCATCTCAAAATCCTACACCTACCCAATCGTTTCGAGTGACGCCATTGGAAATCTCATACCAGTTCAGTCAATTTCTTCAGTGATAGAGACGAAGATCTTCTGGTCTCTGAGGAATTTTTTCTGACTGAGGAGTTAGAAATTCGCCAGTGTGGATTGCCTACAAACTGAGGAACATGGTAGCCCTGAGGAATACAAACCTCAACTATCCGACCGTTGATGTGCTATGCGCCAGCTATCCAAAAATATCTTCCACCTAACAGTCATATCATTGAAGGGCATTTATGTCTTATCATGTCAGGCTGCTCCCTAGGCTATAAATAGCTGCCCCCTACAACCACTAGCTGGTTGGCTGCTCCGCAAGAAACTGACACTTGTCATTGAGAGCATCCCATCCTCTGAGGACTTTGAGCGAAAATCAGCAAGTGAGGAAAACCCAAAACCCAAACCCAAACACCTACAAACCCAAAGTGATTGAGCATCACTGAAGAGGTTGTTCCTGTGTGGAACCGATGCTTGTTACCTTTGAGGACTGTGTATCCTCCAGATGGTTAGGCGTAATGGTCTGAGCATCGAAGAGGAATTGTGGATCGCAGAGTGACCAAGTTTGTGAAGGTTTGGAAGTCACCTGTGAAGACTTACCATGAGTGTTGGGCGAGGTCTGTTTGACTTTAGCTCAAGGAGAATACGGTGAGGACTGTGTGTCTAGGACTATGTGTCCTCAAGTTTAAATACTCAGCCGCTCCAACCAGACGTACAACTGTCACAGCAGTTGGAACTGGTCTACCAAATCATTGTCTTCACCAAGCCAACTGGTTCTATTTCCTCAACCCTTTCATTTCCTCATTCATGTGTTGATGAACCTGATCATTACTGCTTGAAGAGTTTGACTGAAGACTTTGTCTATTTCCTCAATCCAATTTCTTCAGTCACATAGTCTTCACCCTGCTTATCTTGTTTTCACGCTATCTGTACTCTGTGCTTGTTTTCATTTCATCGTGATGACTATGTTGTTGCTCTGTTATGCTTATACCTGAGTACTTATTCTATTGCTAGTGTGTCATTGCTTAGGGATTTCTTCACCTAGAAATTCCTCAGTGAAGAATTTGTAAAAATCGCCTATTCACCCCCCTCTAGTCGATATAACGCACTTTCAGGGTGAGACCACATACGAAGTGTGGTGTGATATTAAATACCCAATTCACAATTTTGATGCGTCACATGTGCCTCGCAAATTAACCGGACTTCCCCGACCCCATGGAGGTTCTAGGAAGTGCGAAGTAGCCCCCACACACACATTGAGTTGGTTGGAGAGGGCATCTCACCAAGACGTACTGTAATACGGACCAAGCAGAATCCAACTTGGCCGTATCACTACAAAAAAATATACTTCTGTGATGACACATGTTTGTCACAGTAGGTCACATTTTCTATCATACATGTACATCCATGCAAATTTTATGACAGAATCAAGATAGTTATACATGTGTGGTCGTAGAAGTGTTCCATGAAATTACCAAAATTATCATCATGAAAGTGTCCACTTCCAGGACGATAAATCGCGCATCATAGAAGTGCTTTCATCAAGGGTAACCGACATGTGGCATCCACCATAACGGGTCACCGTTAAGCTATCGGGTTCCGGTTTGGATCCAATAACCCGTTAACAGCCCGGACCAATGGGGATTTTCCACGTGTAAAATTCTCAATGGACAGTGGAACCACGTGTCGGCTCACCGTTGGGACAGATGTCAACCACTCATTGGACTGAAGACGCCTATGATACGTTGACACATGGCACGTCCCAACCGAGGCCCATTCCGATGAAAAGGCCGACCTATTTGACTTGGTCAAAAGGTAGTGTGCCCGCCCACGAAGAGCTTGTTAACAACCTGTTTGCATATAGCCCATTTACACCCCACTAACTCATGACCCGTTATGGCCTATCCGAGAATTAGGCACAGTAGCGTCATCTAGGCCGTCCAATATGATTCTAGCCCATTGTAACTTCTGGCCCATGTATGGCCCATGACGTCTTTCAGCCCATATGAGGCCCTTTGTAACTCTGGGCCCATTAAAGGCCCGAGATGAAACTGGCCCATAATGAATAGTGTATCGCTTTATACCCATTAACGGCCCATTATTCCGTCGGCCATTTCCAGCCCGTGTTAACTTTTAGCCTTCTAAGGGCCCATTTATTCTTGGGCTCATTTCCAGAATTTGGTTACTTACGATCCGTTACTGGCCTGTTCCGCTTGTGGGCCAAATTCAGCATGTGATTACAGTCGGCCCGTTTGTGGCCCGTTAACCCGTTGGGCTGTTTTCATAGCGTCATCAAATACGGCCCGTTATGGTCGGGCCATAAAACAGACGATTTCCACTCTAGCCCGTTTACAGCCCATTTTGCGGACCGTTATTGGTCCATGAATAGTACGACCCATGTTTGGGGAAATGATTATACGGCCCATAGAAGGCCCATGGATCCTATGACCCATAGAAGGCCCATGGATCGTACGGCCCATAGAAGGCCCATGGATCCTACGGCCCATAGAAGGCCCATGGATCCTACGGCCCGTAGGAGGCCCATGGTCACTACAACAGGTAGCAGGATCATGGTTACAACAGTCCGTGTGTTGCCATGGTTATTATGGCCTAGTTATAAAAATAGATTATTGTGGCCACTAGAAAAACGCGGAAAAAGAACTGCAGTGACTACAAGTAAACAACTAAACAAGACAATAAGGAAATAAATAAGCAAGCAACTAACTCTAGGCTATTACGGCTATTACACATATTACATCCATTGGGCATCAAAGTTCGCCACCAGTGCAAATATAGGGAACAAAGCAGCATATTACATACACTGGCCGTCTAAATTGGCCACCAGTGCAAATAAACGCGAAAGCAAAGCAAGTCCATAACTAAAACAACTTCAGAAGAGATCAAGAAATGCTATCCTGGGTAACCACCATGCTAGCAATAAGCTTAGCAAGCTTATTAGCTTTCTCCTATTTGGCGCTAAAATCCTCCAGCGCATGTTGTTGCACCAGAAAGTATGCATCTAAATGCTCCAGGGACTTCCGCAGTCCTTCGGCTTCTTGTTGTAGCACAGCTGATCGATGTCTTTCAGCATGTAGTTGAGACTCAAGAAATCGAACTAATTCAGAAAGTGAGTTTGAATAGCTTGTGCCAGCAGTAGTGGCCACTAACTCGAACAGTACACCTAGACAGGACTTTGGGGTTATCTCACTGTCTTCAAGATAGTTTTGCTTAGCTGTTTTATCAGCTTTGTTGGAGACCAGCAAGGATGTCTCACTATCCTGAACCTTATCCGCATTACTTCCTTTACCATTGCTTAAGAAGGCACTCTTCCCTAATATTCTGTCAGCATTCTAAAAGAAGAAACAAGCAGACACATAACAGGTTTAGCATGTACTAGTATATGAAACTCATTTCGGTGAACTAGTTCATTAGTAAGGTGGGCAGGATTAAACTACCAAGTCTTCTATTGCCAAGTAGTACATAATAAAAGCATCAAACAAACATATATCTATGTCCTATGGTCACTGCATTGTCTTGCCAAATCAAAATAGAGACACGGTTCAAATCATATCAGTTCAAGACAAAGCAGCACTGAAAGAATACAAAGTGTGGGAAACTACATGGCACAACAAGATTTCAGATGGGTACCACGGGTCTACATGTAAAACAACACTATTGGCTCTGTTGTGATGCTAGTAATGTGCATGATATGAGAAGTCAACTGTATACACAATTGAAATCAACAGAGTTATTTATAAGAGCAAACCTGTTAAAGAAACATGCTTAAACATACCTGTTGTGCCATTGGAGTTTCGATTTGATCCTTCAATTTAAAAATAAGTCTGTATGAGTAAATACAGTGATACAAGAGTAAAGCAGTATGCACGATAGCAATGGAATCTTAAATGAGAACTGTTGTTCTTCAGGTTTAAGCACTTGTTCTACATGAACAGAGTACAGTAAGACGCGGACATGTAGTACTTAAAAATAAAAAAATGATCTCATAGACCTTACCACATTCTTGGTTTGGGACCAGTACAGAACAAGGCATTCCCAGTCAGCGTCCAGTCAATGTGTCTCAAGAGAACGTAAGGGAATTTGATGAGTTTCTTTGCCAGTGAAGTGCGTTTTCTTTAGGTTATTCCAATACTTCCACCAAGCATTCTTGAAGATAGCATAGGTATTAGAACAGGTTACCTCATCTCGAATTTCCAAATCGGTCCTTCTCTATAGAGAAAAATGGGAAAATTTGCTGTATTATAACCATCATGGAGGTAGAATGTATGGGACAAAGCGAAGTAATTGCCATGAATAACATTACTTACACATAACTCATGGACAAACACCTGCAACTGGCATTTACCTTCATCTTCAGTATAATATTTCCATGATGGGAAGATGCGCACATAGGATTTAACAACATCAAATGCGATAGATGCTAAACTATGAATGGCTGGTTGTGCTTCCTCCACGGGAATAGGTGTACTAACTGGTGGAGTTGGGGTTCGCCATGGTAGTACTAGCGCTTTGGGCACTGGAGTTGCCTTACTAACTGCTCTAGTTTGGGAGTTCTATGGTGGAGATGGTGCTGTGTCAACAGTTGCTGGGTTACTATCTGCTGGGGTTGGGTTAAGATTGGGTGAAGCTGGTTCTATGTCCACCGCAGTAGGGGTACAATTTGGGAAAGTTTGGGTTATGTGTGGTAGGGCTGGTTCTCGTGCATGTACAACCGGCGTCCTATCTCCACCAAGAGGCAGCACTGTTTTATGTGAAGACTGTGTTTTTACTCCGCTAGATACTGCCATCACCCGCTCCAATTCAAATGGCTGATAAACATGAAACATAATTGAATGCACAGATATTGTATGAGAGACGGATGCAATAGATAGTGTGAAAAAAAGAGGGCATGAAATAGTTAACATGTATATTGTTTAACTAAAAAGGATAGCATGACGTAATATCACATATATGATGTCTATCTAAACTGGATAGTATAGCATGACATAATTCAAAGCTAGGATAACTAACTAAACAGGATGGCATGAGATAATTATATGATGTCTTTAGTAAACAGGTTCGCATGATATAATTCTTTTTTTGTGGGGGCGCATGACATAATTCACATACATGTTATCTAAGTAATCAGGATCGCATGATTTAATTCACATATGTGATATATATGCTAAGCAGAGAGCATTCACATATTTGATGTCTGAACTAAGAACATGGTGTTGAATATTGTGTATATGATGTCTAATATATGCAATGCAAGACACCATATGCATGATATGAGCAGTATAACTATGCCAAGTTAGAGCATACACCTCGGTGGGGGAATAGGACTAGTCATGTGTCTCTAAATCCATCTCTGAGGAGCTATCAGGACCCAACAAGAGATCTGCTTCGATAGGTAGCACTATCTGCTCTCAAGACCTTGCACTCCAGATTTTTTCATCACCCATTCAAATGGCTGATTCACAGGAAGAGTAGTTCAATGTACAAACATTATCGACAAATGGAAATGTAATTAAGAAAAGGATGGTCAAGATATCATTCAAATATATGATGCCTGGTTAAACAGGATGGCATTGCATATTTCACATATATTATGGCTGGCTAAAAGAGATGAGACTGCATAATTCCATATATGATATAGAAACTAAACATGTGGCATTACAAAATGATATAGGGTGGAACCCTATGTGGACGATCTTTCACATTTGGAGGGATCCTACGGGGAAAATCACGAAGAACACACGGAAGCAAAAGGGGAAACACGGGGAAAACGAGAGGAAGAATCACTAAACCGACATAGAATCAATCACACAAGTGCTAGACCACCGACAACATAGAGTAACATAAGATCCACGATCAACTAAGGTAAGGATACATAGGAACAGATCTTCTCCGTATGGAGGTCTTGATGGTCTTCCCTAGAAAGGGGTCTTGAATCCGCTTGGGGGATCTTCTCCGAAGAGGGCCTGAGCTCCGAGGAGAAGTAGCCAAGTGGATGAGCAAGGTTCTCACACGAAATATGAGCTAAACCTATGCTGCCCGTACCAGGAGGTGGGGGCGTCCTATTTATAGTCTTAGTGCAAATGAAAGTCAAAATGAAGGGGTACAAGGGCTCCAGCCCGCAGGTTCGGTCACTCAGGAGTCGGACGTCCGGAAGGCGTTGGACGTCCGGAGGCTCGGGACGGTCCGGTCGTCCGGGCGCGCTCGGACGTCCGCTGTTTCACCTCTGGTGTAGGCGCGTCGGTCGTCCGTAGATGGTCGGACGTCCGGAGCTTCTAGAGGGGCCGAACGTCCGGAGGCCGTCGGTCATCCATAGATATGGCCCGGGTGTTGGTCGTCCGGTCGTCCGGAGCGCCTCGGACATCCGTGTATTCGGTTTGGGTGGCCTGGTGCCGGACGTCTGGAGGGTCCGGTCATCCGTGTCCTGGGACTCGTCGGATGTCCGGACAGGGTCAGATGTCTGATGCCTGTAGCTTCTGCTGCAGCTCTTCTTCTTGTCCATCATGCTTGGGGTCCTCGCCGTCTTGGCTCTTGTATGTAGTTGTTCCGTGGCTCGCTTCCAGGCACCTGATAACACACAGAGTTTCCGAATGAGGTAGTAGCCATGTCTCGTGAGTAGGGATAGGAAGTTCGGAGAGGAGCGAGTTCACCTTACCTTCAATAGCCTTAGCTCGGGCTCGTGTCATGGGTCCAAGAGGTGTTGAGGGAGATGTAGGCACGTTCGTGGGGATGAGCGAGGGATGCTCCGCATCATCTCCCCCCCTTGGGAGAGATCCGACCTCGGATCAAAAGGAGCATCACCATGGAAAGGTGCTAGGTCCTTGACGTTGAAGATGTCGCTCACATTGTACTTGCCTCGTGGTAGGTCGATCTTGTAGGCGTTGTCGTTGTAGCGTGCTAGAACCTTGAATGGTCCATCGGCGCGAGGTAGAAGCTTGGACTTGCGTTCGTTGGGGAAGCGGTCCTTGCGAAGATGTAGCCACACTAGATCACCAATGTTGAATATCATGGGTTGCTTGTTGATGTTGAGCTTGGTCGCTAGTCGTTGTACTTGGCGCTCGATGGTATGCCTTGTATCTTCATGCATCTTCTTGATGTAGCTTGCACGAGAACTTGCGTCGAGGTTGGTTCGCTCCTGTAGAGGAAGAGGTAGAATGTCCAATGGGGACAAAGGGTTGAAGCCGTGGACGACCTCGAAGGGGGACTTGTTGGTCGTGGAATGTCTTGCACGGTTGTAGGCGTACTCGGCGATGGGTAGACACGCCTCCCACTCCTTGATGTTCTTCTTGATCAACATGCGAAGTAGAGTGGAGAGTGTACGGTTCGTCACCTTCGTTTGGCCATCGGTTTGAGGATGGTATGCCGAAGAGAACAATAGCTTGATTCCTAGCTTGGCGCATAGGGTCTTCCAAAAGTAACTCAAGAACTTGACGTCATGATCCGAGACAATCGTCTTTGGCGATCCATGAAGTCGCAAGATTTCCCTACACAAGAGATTGGCAATATGTGAAGCATCGTCTATCTTGTTGCAAGGAATGAAATGTGCCATCTTAGAAAATCTGTCCACAACAACAAAGACGGAATCCTTGCCATTTTGAGTTCTAGGTAAACCAAGTACAAAATCCATGCTAATGTCTTCCCAAGGTTGATAAGGAATGGGAAGGGGCATGTAAAGACCATGGGATTGAGCTTTTGACTTAGCTTTGCGACATGTAGAGCAATGGTTGGTGAAGCGCGAGACATCACGAAACATCTTGGGCCAAAAGTAGTTCTTGGAGAGCGTCGTGAAAGTCTTGTCACGTCCAAAGTGTCCCATAAGTCCACCTCCATGAGCCTCTTGCAAAAGTAGCAAATGAAGAGAAGACTCGGGAATGCAAAGTTTGTTAGCTCTCATAAGATAATCATCCTTTATGTAATATTGTTCCCAAGATGTGTGTGTCAAACACTTAGCATAAGGAAGAGCAAAAGAAGGATCATGCTCATACAAGTCTTTTATATGCTCAAAACCAATAACATTCAACTCAAGTTGAGTGACAAGCATGCATATGCGTGAAAGTGCATCCACAACTACATTTTCCTTACCCTTAATGTACTTGATCACATAAGGAAAAGATTCGATAAATTCACTCCATTTGGCATAATGCTTGTTCAATTTAGTTTGGCCTTTTAAGTACTTAAGCGTTTCATGATCGGTATGGATGAAAAACTCATGAGGTCTAAGGTAATGTTCCCAAACGTGTAGCACACGCACTAAAGCATATAATTCTTTGTCATAGATGGGATAATTAAGTTGAGCACCGGAGAGTTTTTCACTAAAATAAGCAATGGCTCATTTTTCTTGCATCAAAACTCCGCCGATTTCGGTACCACTTGCATCACAATGAACCTCAAAAGTTTTGTCAAAGTTGGGCAAAGCAAGAATCGGAGCATGAGTAAGTAAAGACTTGAGCTCATCAAAAGCGGTGGATTGCAAATATCCCCAAACAAAGGAGCATTCTTCTTACTCAAAGCATGTAAAGGAGCGGCAATTGTGCTAAAGTTTTTCACAAAGCGGCGGTAAAATCCAGCCAGACCAAGAAAATTTCTCACTTGTTGCAAATTGGTGGGTTGGGGCCAAGTTTTAATCGCCTTAATCTTAGTTTCATCAACATGGACACCCTTGGAAGAGACAACAAAACCCAAGAAAACCACTTTGTCAACGCCAAAAGTGCATTTTTTCAAGTTCGCATAAAGGCTTTCCTTTCGAAGGGTTTGCAACACAGATTTAACATGATTAATGTGCTCTTTCATGGTTTTGCTAAACACAAGGATATCATCAAAGTAAACCACAACGAAGACTCCAATGTAAGGTCTAAGCACATGATGCATAAGACGCACGAAAGTTCCGGGTGCTTCCGACAAACCCATAGGCATCACTAACCACTCATATAAGCCAAATTTTGTTTTGAAAGCGGTTTTCCATTCATCACCTTCTTGAATGCGGATTTGATAATAGCCACTTTTAAGATCAATTTTGGAGAAAAAGTTGGCTCCGCTAAGTTCATCAAGCATATCATCTAAGCGAGGAATGGGGTGCCTATAACGAACGGTAATGGCGTTTATGGGTCTACAATCGGAACACAAGCGGAAAGTTCCATCGGGTTTAGGCACAAGTATAACGGGAACGGCACATGGGCTTAAGCTTTCACGTACATGACCGTTGTCGATGAGTTGTTGTACTTGCCGTTGAATCTCCTTGGTTTCTTCGGGATTGACACGGTATGGAGCTTTGTTTGGAAGTGGCGCTCCGGGGATGAGGTCGATTTGATGCTCAATGCCTCGTAGTGGAGGTAGACCCGGAGGTAGCTCATCGGGGAAAACATCTTTGAATTCCTGCAAAAGAGATTGAAACACTAAAGGTAACTCATGAGAGGTGTTAGTTGTTGGCTCTCCATCTTTGCACACAAGGACGAAGTGTATCACACTCGATGGGTTCTCACACACTTCTCTTATCTCACTTTTGGTGGCAAATAAGATGAGGTTTTTCTCTCTAGGCGAAGAGGCGCTCAAATTTGGCTTGTGGCTCTCACTCACTTTTGGGTGTGTCACTTTTTCATTCATCTTTCCATGATTGGTGGCTTGCTTGTCGGTTATCACTTGACTAGGAGACATAGGTCGTAGCACATATTCCTTCCCTTTCATCTTGAAGCTATAGTGATTGGTACGCCCATTGTGGATGACACCACAGTCGAATTGCCATGGTCGACCAAGAAGGAGGTGGCAAACGGTCATTGGGACCACATCACACTCCAAAGTGTCTTCATAAGCACCAATTTTGAATGATACTTGGACCGTATGCTCGACTCGTATATTGCCGGAATCACTTAGCCATTGAACTTTGTAGGGGTGCGGGTGCTTCCTCTTGACCAATTGAAGCTTTGAACATAGTTCTTCACTTGCCAAGTTGTGGCAACTACCTCCATCGATGATGACCTTGACGGACCTTCCATTGATGCCGGCCTTAGTGTGGAAGATGTGGCATCTTTGGTCTTCTTCTTGTTGATGTTGAAGTGTCAAGACTTTGGAGACAACGAGAGCGGGGCTCGAATCCTCATCACAAAAGACATGATCATCTTCATCCTCGTTCACGCGCCGGTGCATGGCCACTTGCTCAAGGGCTTCCATCTCCTCTTCACTCATTGAGTCATATGTGCCGTCGTCGTTGAGGATCATGGTGCGCTTGTTCGTGCATTGGTAGGACTCGTGGCCTCGGCCGCCGCAAGTGAAACACTTGAAGGAGCTTGTTTTGATGGTCTCATCGATTGGAGTAGATGATGAAGCACGCGGCTTGAAGTTGCTTGTCGTAGGAGGAAGACGACTTGAACTTGCCAAGTTTTCTTGTAACTTGACTTGTCGTTGGTGCTTTGAGAAGGTTTGGTTGATGTAGATGTTGGAGGAGTCGTTGAAGCTTGGGTGTTGGAGAAGCCGTAAGTCTTGGATGAGTACTTGGCGTACTTGAAGTCATCTTGCACTTGACGTTCCGCCTTGGTTGCTTGATGCACGAGCTCAATGAGGTTGGAATAGGGTTGGAAGTCGGCAATCTTCTTGATGGGATGATTGAGTCCATTCAAGAAACGTGCCATTGTTTGCTCATCATCTTCCGTGACATTGGCTCGAATCATGGCTATCTCCATTTCCTTGTAGTATTCTTCAACACTCTTTGTTCCTTGCTTGAGGAGTTGTAGCTTCTTGAAGAGATCGCGGTTGTAGTAGGTTGGTACAAAGCGTGCCCGCATGACATCCTTCATTTGAGCCCACGTGGTGATTGGTGGTTCACCTCTTGCTTGACGTCGTTCAAGTACTTGTTCCCACCATATGAGCACATAATCTTGGAACTCAAGTGATGCCATAGCGATCTTCTTCTCTTCCTCATAGTTGTGCAAGCGGAAAATTTTGTCGACCTTCAATGCCCATGAGAGGTACTCTTCCGGATCATTGCTTCCATTGAACTTGGGCATTGTGAACTTGAGCTTGCCATAGCATTGCTCTTCATTGTGTTGTTGGCGAGGGTGATGGTGACGTCCTTGACGTGGAGGATAGTCATCCTCATGTTGCTCTTGGCGCGGATGAAGTCCATGATCAACTTGCTCTTGTTGAACTTGAGGTTGAAGTGGAGCTTGACGAGCTTGTTGAGGACCTTGTGGAGCTTGACGTTGCACACGCGGTTGGTAGTTCCTCTCTTGGATTTCTTCTCGAAGAGCTTCCTCTTGATTGCGCCGTTTGCGATTGCGGTGAGCGATGGCTCGACTTGATTCTTGAAGGGCACGTTGTGCCTCAAGAGCTTGCGCTTCACGTTGTTGTCGTTGAAGACGTTGAGCCTCGGCGTCTTGTTCCTCTTGGTGTAGACGTGCTCGTTCTTCTTCTTGGTGCCTTAGTCGTTGCCTTTCTTGAGCTTGAGCAAAAGCGAGTTGGTTTGATTGAGGGCGAGGGATTTGCTCATCAACTTGTTCTTGTGAATGCTTGTCTTGTAGCGGGTTCCGAGATGCATGCCGGTCTTGACACGCAGCTCGACGAAGAGTGTTCGATGACGGTGTACTTGTGTCGGAGAAGGTGTCGTTGGAGTGTCGACTTGAGCGGCTCCGTCTTGAGGATGAAGAAGTGGAAGGATGTCGGTTCCTCATCAAGGCGCGGATCTCGTCCATTCTTGCATCATTCTCTTGCTTGTGAGAGTCGAACTTGGTGTCGAAGTAGTCTCTTGTACGTTGCTCGGAGAGTCGCAAGTCGGTGGCGAGATTGTCGATGCGGTCGCTCATAGCTTGTTGCTCTTGGTGTAACGCCCTTTGAGCACCAAAGAGGTGGCTCTTTGTGACGAATGATGACATGTCGTCGCCGTTCTCGATGAGAGGTGGAGTGGTAGAAGAACTTGGCCTATCCATCATACCAATGAAATGTAAGTGGTAGAAGGAAAAGAACGTGTGCCAAATGTACCTTGACCGAAGTTGAAGGTGAATCAAGTTCACTCAAATGCGGACAATGAAATAGCATTGTTGGTACCAATTCTTGTCGGTTCTCACACCTACACACGTAAAAGCTTATGGTGGAGCTTGGTTATGATGGTGGCATAAAATTTGATGCAATAGTGAGTGAGCTTCAATAATGTTGGAAAAGATTCACAAGTTTGCAAATGCAACAAGTAGACCAAGCAAGTATGGGTACACGGAAACACACACGCAAATAGATAAATGGGATTGTGCAATCCAAAATTGAGCCAAAATGTGGAGACCATGAAATGCTCTTGTTGCACAATACTAGAGAGACGCTAGCACGATCGCAAAATAGGCGGATACGCAAACTTGTGCACAACCTACTAGGCAAAAATGCAACGATCTCTATCCCAAGTATGCTATATGTATGATATTACGGTGCAATGATCCAAGATGATCCAATATGACAATCTTAATGTTGTATGATGCTATGGTTCTTGTTTATAAGCTCTTTGCTTATCTTTCCTCTTTGCTTAAAAGCTTGGGTCGCTCTTTCACTTTTGAGCTCTTTTCTCATGCAAAACTCATGAACCAAGGTAGCAATTGTGTATGCGATGACAACTTTGTGACACACAAGTTGATCTCAAGATATGCACCACTATTGTATGGTATGTATGCTATGGAGTATGATCACTAATGTGCACAAGTCACATTGCCTGCAATACTCAACGGCTAGTCTCGATGGGTAAGCTACGCAAAATGAGGCAAAGTGGGTTATCAATGCAATTGCAAGTTATGACTAAGATGTCGTTGAAGTTACCGTCCTTGGCGATGATGAGACCCTCGAGAAGTTGAGTCGTGGTGATGATGAAGTCGAACCGTACCTAGATAGCCGAAACACAAAAGGATACGGGAGCCACGACTCAAAATCTCAAAGACTAAATTGTGTCAAAATCGTCATAGGAGGTATCAGGGAAGATGGTATTGTATGTGGGTTTGGAAGAGGTGGTGCAATGTGGGGTTGTGGTGGAGGCGAACTGACAAACTTCAGTTTCGTCAGGGTTTCACGGACATCCGGGCTTTTACGGTCGTCCGGACTTCGTCGGACGTCCGACCTTTTCCGGTCGTCCGGAGCCTGGGCGAAAATCAGGCTCGGTAAGATGAACTGCGAGGTTTCCGGGGAAGAAGAAGATGGTGAGGTCGAAATCGAGTGATATGGTGGATGGAAAAGGGTGGGGAGGTGGGGAAAGCTAGATCCACACCCAGCAACACAAATCCATGGACCAAATCCAACAAAATCTCAACTCACAAACAAATCACAAAAATTTGGGGCTATTTTTGGTGGGGAATTTTCGGATTTAGGACGAAAACAACAAAATCAAGCTAGAAAACACGGGGTAGGGGCTCCAAAAACGTGATCAACGTGGCTCATGATACCATGATGATGTAGGGTGGAACCCTATGTGGACGATCTTTCACGTTTGGAGGGATCCTATGGGGAAAATCACGAAGAACACACGGAAGCAAAAGGGGAAACACGGGGAAAACGAGAGGAAGAATCACTAAACCGACATAGAATCAATCACACGAGTGCTAGATCACCGACAACATAGAGTAACATAAGATCCACGATCAACTAAGGTAAGGATACATAGGAACAGTTCTTCTCCGTATGGAGGTCTTGATGGTCTTCATAGAAAGGGGTCTTGAATCCGCTTGGAGGATCTTCTCCGAAGAGGTCCTGAGCTCCGAGGAGAAGTAGCCAAGTGGATGAGCAAGGCTCTCACACGAAATATGAGCTAAACCTATGCTGCCCGTACCAGGAGGTGGGGGTGTCCTATTTATAGTCTTAGTGCAAATGGAAGTCAAAACGAAGGGGTACAAGGGCTCCAGCCCGCAGGTTCGGTCACTCAGGAGTCGGACGTCCGGAAGGCATCGGATGTCCGGAGGCTCGGGACGGTCCGGTCGTCCGGGCGCGCTCGGATGTCCGCTGTTTCACCTCTGGTGTAGGCGCGTCGGTCGTCCGTAGATGGTCGGACGTCCGGAGCTTCTGGAGGGGCCGGACGTCCGGAGGCCATCGGTCATCCATAGATATGGCTCGGGTGTTGGTCGTCCGATCGTCCGGAGCGCCTCGTACATCCATGGATTCGGTTTGGGTGGCCTGGTGCCAGACGTCCGGAGGGTCCGGTCATCCGTGTCCTAGGACTCGTCGGACGTCCGGACAGGATCGGACATCCGATGCCTGTAGCTTCTGCTGCAGCTCTTCTTCTTGTCCATCATGCTTGGGGTCCTCGCCGTCTTGGCTCTTGTATGTAGTTGTTCCGTGGCTCGCTTCCAGGCACCTGATAACACACAGAGTTTCCGAATGAGGTAGTAGCCATGTCTCGTGAGTAGGGATAGGAAGTTCGGAGAGGAGCGAGTTCACCTTATCTTCAATAGCCTTAGCTCGGGCTCGTGTCATGGGTCCAAGAGGTGTTGATGGAGATGTAGGCACGTCCATGGGGATGAGCGAGGGATGCTCCACATCACAAAACATGTCTAAACTAAGCTAATGGCATATATGATGACGAAAGTAGGGACTGCAAGGCAACATATGCATGATATGACCAACATCATCATGCCAAGTTAGAGCAAACACCTTGGGGGGTAAATAGGAGTGGTCAGCTGCATCTGAATCCGCCTCAAAATAGTTATCTTCCTCTAGATTACAATCTGGAGAGGGGGGGAGGGTTTTCCATTGAACCCATGGAGCGATGTCTACATGACATTGTATTGTCGTGCAAAACTCTTCTCTTTTTCTCTACATATTCAGCATGACTGTGTACAATATCTGACATGCATACAAAAAAATATAGTGAGATTATGTAAGAAGAGCATGCAGAAGTCTAGAGTGATGGTAACAACTAGTGGATGGATCCAAAAATAATGATAGCATGCTGATGATAGCTTTAATTTAATAAAAAGACAGATGATGATTGCTTTACTATTTGTTTCCCACCCAAGATGAACAACATAGGAATACCCTAGGTGAACCAGATAATAGACAGAGATACTATTCATTGCTGCCTCGATATGTGCCCCACAGGTAATTTTAGAACTCAAGTTTCAACATTAATTTGGACCTGACTTGGAGTATAGGAAGTGAACATGACGATAAAGTAGCAAGTAATATTAAGCAATGCATAACATAAGCAGAAACAAAAGAGTGCGGTCTCTCTTGTGGTGTTGGTGTAACATCCCAAAATTCTAAATTTTGGAATGTTATATTAAATAACTTATTATGATTGTTTGTTTGATTGATTGACTGAAAGCTAGTGGAATTTGAAACTTTTGAAAGTTGAATGAGAGGGAATAAAAGGACTTCCCCAAAGCCTTCATCTTTGCAATTTGATGTCCATGAATTCAAATTCATTTCATCACAAAACTCTAGAGTTAAGACGATATGACTTCTTCCATTTGAAATGAAAAGAGTTTTGAAAAGATTTGAATTCCATCTGAAAATATTTCAAATTCAAAACTTTATGCAACTCAATGATTTTCAGGAGAGAAAATAAAATGACTTCTTCAATTATATGAAATATGAGTTGGAAGTTAAAAAGAATCAAATTGAAAGTATTTTGAAACTCCCCTTTCAAATTTGGAATTATTTGGATTTCAGTCAAATTATTTTTCTCCTAAAAATAAATAAATGGAAATAAGGGTAAAATGATTCCCTTCAATGGAAAATTAGGAGAAAATAATTTGGAAATCATTTTGGTATTTAAAAAAAGATTTTTTTTTGTTGGGTTTTAATGCAATAGCAGCATTGTTTGACTTTTGTCAATTTTTGTGTATTTTATTTTGCCATGAAAATATGTTCATGTTTTAGGATATCTTTTTC
Organism: Triticum dicoccoides; assembly: GCF_002162155.2. Taxonomy (NCBI): domain Eukaryota; kingdom Viridiplantae; phylum Streptophyta; class Magnoliopsida; order Poales; family Poaceae; genus Triticum; species Triticum dicoccoides. The sequence goes on along the minus strand of NC_041381.1, from coordinate 257,633,438 downwards.
TGAATTTTTTGATATATAATATGCCTATATAAACTTTGTTTATGTTTTTTTTCCTCGCTATTTTTTCAAAAAAAAAAAGAAGCCCGCGAGGCCGAGCGCCCCGGCCCAGCCCAGGCTAGTGCTAGGGCGCACGCACGGGAGCAATTCCCACGAGCCGCCGCCACCCCTCCCTCTTGTTCCCTCTCTCTCACGTCATCTCTCCCTCATTTTTTTCCCTGGCGCCTAGATCCCACCCGTCATCTTCTCCCGTCGCATGAAACAGGAGGAGCCCAGCTCAAGCACGGCTGCGATGCCGCACGCGCAAACGGCGGAAACCCTATCTACGGCTTGCCCCCTGCCCCAAGAACATGTCCTATAAATACCCAGCCACCTCCTCGCCCAACGCCCCCCAAAACCCCACACCGAAACCACCTCTACCTCACGTGATCTTCGTTTGGATCTCGCCGGAGCCGAGACGGTTCACCGTAGATCCCGACGCCGGTGAGCAACCCCGAACCACCAAATGAGCACCGGAGCCTCGCCGTGGACCTCACCCAACATTGCTGGAGCACTGAGTTCATCTCGACGCTCTGCTCACCTCCGTCATCCCCGACCTCCACCTTCAACTAAAAATCGGACCCCTCAGAGTCCTCCACCCACTGGACATCGTCGTCTCTGCCGCTGGTCACCGGAGCCACCACCCCGCCGGCGCCCTGCTTCTGTGCCACCGTCGTTTCTTCTTTGTAAGTCACATACTTGCTAGCTCCTTCATTTTTTTTATTATTCAAAGTGCTAAGTGCTAGATCGGTTTTAGTAGATTGATTCTTTAGATCAGTTGGTTTGGTTTAGTACATGGTTTATTATTGTTTAGATTGAACCGGCTTGCCGGTTTTCTGTTTTGAACGTACGTGCACATTTCTGTAAAGTTCCGGCCGAGCGACGGTTAGTTACAGATCACTCAGCTCCTAGCCCAGTGGACTTGCCCGTTCTGTTCTTTTTTTAATTTTCGTTTCTATAAAAAACAGAAAAGTTTCAATCTTAGATATTATATAACTTTTATGTTTTAGATCCAAATTGAGTGATTCTTTTTGCATTGTGTCAAAAATTTGTTGAAGTTTCTGTTTGTGTACTTATTTTTCAAATTTGAGTAGTCTAAATTTGAGTTTGATGAAATTTGTTCGAATCATTATTTTGGCCGTATCTTGAGTTTTATAAAATATTTTTGATTGATTCTTTTTGCTATTATTTTGTTATTGTTTGGTTTATCTAGTAGCATATAGTTATTTATTTTAATTTATTTTAAATTAGGGTTTTAGGCAAAACCGTACTGTTTTAGTTCTACTTTTGTTTTAACCTTTTCTTTATAGTTTTAATTGTTTTTAAATTATTTATTTTTTGTCACTTTGGACAAATTTAGTTTTGTTTCTGTTATTTAACTGTAGACAATTTTATTCTTATTTTAAAAATTTATTTTGTTAGTTTTGTATGAAAACTTGTATAGGTCATAGTTAGAGTTTTATAAAAGCTTTTTATTTGTTTCTTTTTGCAAATAAAGTTTTATGAAAAATACTTTCTGTTAACTTAGTTGTTTTACTTTTTATTTTTTGTTAATTTATTAGTTTAGTGTTTTAATTGTTGTTAAGTTTTTACTTAGGGCAAAACTATATTAGATGTTTGTAGCAAAGTCATAGATCTTCGTTAGTAGTTTTTCTTTGTAGTTTTATTGGAAGTTTATTTGGATTTTGTTTGAGTTTTATTATCGATTTTCTTTGTAGTTTTGATTATTATTTCGAGTGCTAAAATTGTTTGCTAGGATGTTTGCTTATGTGAATGCTATGTTTGACTTGTTTAGATTTTCTACAGAGAGTGACGAATAGTTTTATCAAGTTTTCTGAGAGTGTTATAATCTTCATCAAGTATTACCAGGCAAGTTCACTTTGACCATGCTTTTATACCTATGTTTTTATTGCATTTAGTGGCATCTTTGCAACAACCCTCCAGTAGTGATATTGAATTCTTGTAGTTGAGTAGTATGCATGAGGTAGGAACCCATCACACTGTTACCAAGCCCGGGATGTTATTTATTTTAATGCTATGCTATGGTAGACGGGGTTTGGTATGAGTGCACGAGAGTGGTGTGAAGAAGGAAGACTCTACGTCAATGACGACAACTCCATGATGGCATCTGCAAGGACTGCATCTTCAAGGCCTCAAGACTTCAAGACTCGAGACAGGAATTCAATACACACTACTGGGTGAAGGATGGTTGACGGGCACCCTGGAGAAACCAGTGGATGGCCGGGATGCACGGAGAAGCGTCATGACATCTTGCGGAAAGCTTCACCCAAACTCAAAGAGACGAAAGAATACTTCATGCCTCGAAGCTTACCTATCCAACTGCAAGTCACTATGGGCTCTGGCTTGGTTGACCTTAGTTGTGACTCTGGCTGGGACGCTGCTAGCAGATGTAGAACTACGGTAGGATTGAATGAGCACCGGACAGTGGTCAGGGGAACTCTTTGGAAGACCATGTTTCGGTCGTCTTGTTCTCAAACGCCCTGAAGTGCGAGAACGTAAAAGAGGGATCGAATCTTGTGGGTAAAGTGTACAAACCTCTGCAAAGGGTTTAAACCTAATCGATTAGCCGTGTCCCCAGTTACGGACAATTTGAGCCTCTGGACTTGGATCTATCTCGGAACTCTCAACACCGGACTGATAACTTAATTGTGGGCAACTTATGATGATTTGGGCTATGAGACATCGGTTGGCGGAACCATGTCATGATAGAAAACTCCATAGTATAGACTCCAGTTATTTCTTTGATGTAGGGGAGATAAAACCAACTTTTATGCAAAACAAAACTCAAACACAGAGCCACAAAACCATATTGCATATAGTATAGTTTTATCATCTGTTTTCTCATGTTGTGATCTTGCCGGTACATTCAATGTACTGACCTACACGGCTGCAGCGTATCATGTTGCAGATATTTTCTTCCGATGAGTAAGAGTATGGTACAGGGTTACAGTCTACACTCAACCTGCCGATGGCGTTGATGGGACTCGACAGCCGATTACTTGTTTTAGCTGACACTTATAAGGTATATATCGGTTTGACGTTATTTATACATGTGATTGCACTTCGATATATACATTGATGTACTGTGTGTGCCATCATACTGATCCAGGGATGACACGGATACATAGAGGCTTGACCGTCTGAGGTCGGGTCGCTACAGTTGGACGCAACACACTTTGCCTGAGAGGGTTGCCTCAGGCAAAGTGGCTACGTGTGTGCGGATATGTGAGGGCCCGAGCTTGGCAACCTCCCGGAGCTGATCCCCTTTTATGTTTGTCATGGGCCTCCTTTTATAGATCAAGGGGTTACCAAAGTGGCAAATTAGTCTTTGCGTATTGATTAGATAGTAGACAGTGCTATCATACCTAACTCTGCAGGCTAGTAGGGCGCATTAAATTCACCTCTAGTGTCACATCACAACGTGCCCGGCAAGGGCAGCTTCGCGCCTGCTTGCTTGACACGTCCTAGGACAGGTGTCATATGGAGGTGTTGTTGTAGAAAGTGGCTTCCATGTGGTGAAAAGTAGCCACTTAGTCATCTTGGGGCTTGACACCGCACTGACCTGTGACTTGCATTGATCATGAGGTGGAGCGGTGGCATAATTTGCCTCCGCAAGTCCCGACAGGTCCTGCCGGGACGGTCTGGAAGTATGCTTCTAGGAAAAACCCAACCTCGCCAGGCTCGCCTGCCCGACAAGGGAGGTTCTTTCCTTGGTGTTATCCCGCTTCTCTGGCTCGCCTAGGCCTTCTTGATCTGTATTTGGACACTTTGGCGAACTGGCCCTTCTCGCTTGGCTTGATCTTGGTGTTGTAATCTTGTTCTTGAGCCTATGCACAGTCTGGGCAACAGACCTAGGGTTTGTTGCACCGACATCTTCTCTTTTTCTCTACATGTTCAGCATGACTGTGTACAATATCTGACATGAGTACAAAAAAAATATAGTGAGATTATGCAAGGAGAGCATGCAGAAATCTAGAGTGATGGTAACAACCAGTGGATGGATTCAAAAATAATGATAGCAGGCTGATGATAGCTTTAATTTAATAAAAAGACAGATGATGATTGCTTTACTATTTGTTTCCCACCCAAGATGAATGAAAGTGCAACTAATCCCTGGGTGGTTTTGGTAATTCTTAACAACATATAGTTCATTAAACTAATGCTATTTCAAGATGATCATTTTTAAAAGTTCAATGATTGGCATGGCATGGACTAGAGGTGTGGACCTCTCAAAATGCTAAGGACACATATTTGCAACAAGCTCAAGACTCTACATTTTCATTTTAGTGATCCAAGATCACATGGAGTCCTTAGGAAAGCCAATACTATTAAAAGGGGATGGGGTGTTGCTTAATGGCTTACTCTAGGATCGAAAGTATGTCTAGAGGGGGGTGATTAGACTACTTGACCAAATAGAAACTTATCCTTTTCCCAATTTTAGTCTTTGGCAGATTTTAGCTAACTTAGCACAATTCAAGCAATCTTAACACGATTCAAGCAAGCATGCAAAGAGTATATGAGCAGCGGAAAGTAAAGCATGCAACTTGCAAGAATGTAAAGGGAAGGGTTTGGAGAATTCAAACACAATTGGAGACACGGATGTTTTTGTCGTTGTTCCGATAGGTGGTGCTATCGTACATCCACGTTGATGGAGACTTCAACCCACAAAGGGTAACGGTTGCGCGAGTCCACGGAGGGCTCCACCCACAAAGGGTCCACGAAGAAGCAAACCTGTCTATCCCACCATGCCCGTCGCCCACAAAGGACTTGCCTCACTAGCGGTAGATCTTCATGAAGTAGGCGATCTCCTTGTCCTTACGAACTCCTTGGTTCAACTCCACAATCTTGTCGGAGGCTCCCAAGTGACACCTAGCCAATCTAGGAGACACCACTCTCCAAGAAGTAACAAATGGTGTGTTGATGATGAACTCCTTGCTCTTGTGCTTCAAATGATAGTCTCCCCGACACTCAACTCTCTCTCACAGGATTTGGATTTGGTGGAAAGAAGATTTGAGTGGAAAGCAACTTGGGGAAGGCTAGAGATCAAGATTCATATGGTAGGAATGGAATATCTTGGCCTCAACACAAGTGTAGGTGGTTCTCTCTCAGAAAATGCAAGTTGGAAGTGTAGGTTCATTCTGATGGCTCTCTCCACGAATGAAGAGGAGGTGGAGGGGTATATATATCCTCCACACAAAATCTAACCGTCACACACAACTTGCCAAACTCGGAGGGACCGAATTGAGAAACTCGGTCGGACCGATTCGGCAAATCTAGTGGCCGTTAGGATTTTCGGTGGGACCGACATGCAACTCGGTAGGACCGATATGGTTAGGGTTAGGGCATAACGTAATCTCGGTGAGACCGATTACACAAACTCGGTGGGACCGATTTTGGTAATAAGCTAACCAGAGAGTTGGTCAGGTAAACTCGGTGGGACCGGTTCGCTCATTTCGGTGAGACCAAAATGTTACGAAAACGAAACAGAGAGTTTACATTGCAATCTCGGTGGGACCGATCGCTCATCTCGGTGGTACCAAAATGTTACGAAGGGAAACAAAGAGATTACAATCCCATCTTGGTGAGACCGAGATCCCTATCGGTGAGACCGATTTGCCTAGGGTTTGTGGCAGTGGCTATGACATCTAAACTCGGTGGCGCCGGATAGAAAGAATCGGTGGGGCCGAGTTTGACTTTTGGTTTAGGTCATATGTGGATATGAGAAAGTAGTTGAGGGCTTTGGAGCATATCACTAAGCATTTTGAGCAAGTAAGCCATTAAGCAACACCTCATCCCTCCTTGATAGTATTAGCTTTTCCTATAGACTCAATGTGATCTTGGATCACTAAAATATAAAATGTAGAGTCTTGAGCTTTGAGCTTGAGCCAATCCTTTTGTCCTTAGCATTTTGAGGGGTCCACTTTTCTCATCCATGTCATGCCAATCATTCAGCTTTCCTGAAATATTCAACTTGAAATAGCATTAGCTCAATGAGCTATATGTTGTTAGGAATTACCAAAACCACCTAGGGATAGTTGCACTTTCAATCTCCCCCTTTTTGGTAACTAATGACAACATATAGATCAAAGCCTCGACAAATGATAATAAGATTGAAAAACATTGCCGCTTTGAGAAGTATGTGAAATGTAAGAGCTCCCCCTAAATGTGTGCATAGTTTAGGATTTGCTTTGGACTGAAAATGCACAATGAGTTAGGATCATGAGTTACTCTTTCATGTCACATACATCTTGGTGGAGCGCTCAAAATGATAATAATTAAATACATGCACTCATCACCAAGCAAAGTGAATGATTATATAGAGATAAAAGGATAATGTCATCCAACAAGCATTAAGGTAGCATATGATCAAACACATGATCATCCAAGTATCTCACAAAAGCATAAAGTATCTCAAACAAGCAAATAAAGTTCAACCACCAAAACAAGAGAGAACAAAAGCAACACTCTCTCTCGAAGCTTGTGATCTATATATTTTTCTCCCCCTTTGGCAACAAGTTACCAAAAAGTTCATAGAAAATGCATAGCACTAAATCGATTCTCAGGCTTGGTCTTCAGGTGGTGATGTAGAGATGGCTCCTTGGACGAAGACTTCAGTTGATGTGGATGGAGTTGGTGGAGTAGGTGCTGGAGTTGGTTGCATAGAAGCTGTAGCTGGTGCAGATGAAGTGGCTCTGGTGTCTGGAACAGGCACTGTAGCTGATCTCTGGCTCCTGGGCATTCTGGCAAAAGCATCAGTAGTAGTCTTGCCCTTCCTCTCCTGCATGTCATCCTGAAGTTGCTCAACAACTGACTGTATCTCAGTGACCTTCACATCCAAGTCATAGAACTTCTGCTCCATGATCCTCTCCAAGCTCTCCTGGTTTTGAGTCAGGGTGGCCAATCCCTTCTCAATCCTCAGAGTGGAGGCAATCAAGTAGCAAAGTTGATCCTACTTGCTCTTCAAGAAGTACTGAGATGCCTCATCAATGGTTGGCATCTTTGCAGCCTTTTCAGTCCTTGCCTTTTCCTTCTTTGCTTGTGCTTGCACAGAAGATGGTTCATCTTCATCCATTACCACTGTGTTGTCCTCAAAATCTGGATAGATGGGCATGTGTTCCTTGTCCAAGAGGTATGTGCTTGTTTCCATCTTGGAGTTGATGAGCTCCTGGATCTGTGGGGCATACCCACAACTTCTCTTCTCATCTGCAGCAGTCCTCTTGATAGTTTCCACTATGAGGCTCATGACCTTGAACTTTTGAGGCACATCAAATATGTGAAGTAGGTTGATGGCATGGCCTCTGATCATCTTGTGATCTCCAGACTTAGGCAAAAGAGTGTGTCTGAGGATCTAGTTGATTGTTGGCAGTCCCTACAGAAGGTAATGTACTGATCCAAACTTGTGTGTCTCAACAGCAACATCTGGGATCTCTTTGTACATGTGTGCCATGGAGTTGTGATCCTTCTGCTTCTTGGCATAGACATCCAAGTCATCCTCATTTTTCTTAGGTGCATTGATCAACTTTGCCCATTCTTTAACTGATGATTGGTACCTAGTACCTTCAGACATCCAGACAATCTTTCCATCTGGGTAGAAGTGAGCTGTGGAGTAGAACTGCATAATAAGCTCATCATTCCACTTTGTGAGCTTCTGCCCAACAAAGTTATCCACTCCACAAGCATTGAAACTGTCATACACCCCTGGATAATGCTCTTCATTTTTCCTGATGTACTCCCAGTCTACCCATCTCATATCACAGACAATTGGCTTCTTGTCAAGCAGCACTGTCTCATAGAAGTCCTGCTGTTCCTTTGTATGGAACCTGTAGTCCACAACAGTTCTCCTCCTGACTGCGTAGGGATCAGTCAATCTCCATTGCCTGAGTCCTGCATCCTTCCTCAGCTTCATATCCTCAGCTACAGGATGAACATCATTGTGATCTGGAATTTTTTCAACTTTCTCAAGACATGTTCCTCATCATCTTCTTCTTCAACAGCAGCTTCAGGCACTGGGGCCTTGTTCTTCTCTCCAGCAAGAATGTTCCTTGTATTCCTCTTGGTTGCAGATTTGGGCTTTGGAACTGCTGCCTTGGGAGCTTCTTTGGGCTTTGATGAAGCAACCCCTGACCTGATGGCATCACCCATGAGCTTTTGAGCTTTGGGTGCTGGTGCAGCAACCTCTTCCTCTTCTTCTTCTGAGTCTCTCCTCATAGAGGGATTGCCAAGTACTTTGGCAGTAGTGGTTCTGACTCTATTCTTCTTCTTGTCCTGGCCAACAGCTTCATCTTCAGACTCAATGGTGAATTTCATGGTTTCACCAGTGGCAACCTTCCTAGGTTTGGAAGTGGGAATCCTTCTTGCAGGTGCCTTCTTCTACATTCCTGGTTTAGTGGCAGCAGCTGTGCCATACTCCTTCTTGAGCACCTTCTTCTTGGAAGTGGCCTCATCCTCAACAGCCACATAGTCTTCATCCTCAGAATCTGAGGTTCTCTTCTTTCTGGCCCTGGTAAGTTGTTGGGTGTGCTCCTGCTACCCTCATCATAGCTGCTAGAGGGACTAGTGCCCTCACTCATCTGAACCTGCTCCTCAGACTTGTTTTGACTGTCACTTTGATTAGACATGTTGCAAACACTGACAGCAGACCCTGTGAATAGATATAGATGAGGTAGAGTATATGAGCATCACAAAATACAGAGGTTTTTGCAAAAGAATGAGTCAAAAACTTAGTTTTAGTTTTCCACAGAAAGCATTTCGGATCTACCGATTTGTAAACTCGGTGATACCGAAGCAGCTTTTGGAACCTAAACTAGTGAACTCGGTTAGACCGAGTCACAATTCGGTGGCACCGAGACTGCTAGGGTTTCACAAAGTCCTAAACTCGGTCACACCGATTTGCAATTCTCGGTCAGACTGAGAATCACATGTGCAATGGCATTAGCCGAATCGATGGAACCGAGTTCTACAACTCGGTTGGTCCGGGTTTCGGCGGAAACCTAACCGTAAATTTTCAATTCACATCTAATCTACGGAGTGTTTTTGGTGGATAAGATGATCTCAATCGTGGCAAGATTAATGGCAAAACAATGTGCTAGGGATTCAGAGTTAGGAATAGCACAAAGATCAAGTCCATACCCTAGTTCGGCAATGGACTTGCTACGGCGGCAACGACGGAGACGATTCCCGTTGACGGTGGCGGAGACCAGCGGCGGGAGGCAGCTGGCGACGAGGAGGACGATCCAGAGACCCGGGGAGGCAGAGCAGGCTGAGCGCGGGCGAAAGAGTTCGGAGAAATTTCCAAAATTTGACCCGTGGATATATATAGCCTGATCCTGTCAGTGTGACCGAGTGGAACAACTCGGTGGCACCGAGATGCATAACTGCAACCAGTTGCAGCAACTCAGTGTGACCGAAAAGTTCAAATCGGTTACACCGAGATTGAAAACCTAGATTGACTTAGTGATCTCGGTATGACCGAAATGGAAGAATCGGTCAGACCGAAATGCACAAAGAAGTTTTGGAAGTTTAAGTCTATGACGAATCGGGGACTCTGAGTGCTCCTCACATAGAGTGGTTCGAATCTGACTTGATCAAATTTTGTGATGTAGCATGAATAGAGTTTGAGACAAGAAAAGCATAGATAGCTAGAGAAGGTTCTTAGGCATTCTTTTCCATCCACTTGGCAAACAAAAAGGAACCAAACAATCAAAACAACAAGTGGATGTCCTTGAATGAGTAAAATATGCAACCAACATGCTCACACAATAAAATGGCAAATGAAATATGTGGCAAAGCATGCACAACCAATTCTAGCATCTATCAAGCAATTGGCGATGACTAGGTCATCTATATATGAGTATACTGAGTTAGGAGTCAAATGAGAACATTTGATCATAGGTCATACTCATCATTTAAGCTCAAGTGGGGTTACCACTTTTACATAAAGCATTGTTGTGTTCATAGCATTAGAGTTGCTTTGACTCAATTCTTAGAGTAAAGCTCCCCCTATATGTGAGATCCCCCCTTAAGAGGGATGAACTAACCATGGGTTTTGTCGATGATGACTTCATGTAGGTGTTGAAGATGTGGATTCTCAATGTTGATGTAGATCATTTGGATCAATCCTTTGGAGTGAGTTGCACCTTTAATACCTACACGGGTTAGTCCCACAAGGAACAAACAAGGATATCCATAGACATAGAGTGTTGCACACACAAGATGATGTCTATGAAAACATTAGGTTACATTGTCCCTTGTCTTACCAACAAGAGGGTTTGTGACTCCTTGAACTAGTGCAATATGTGGAAGTTGATTGCACTTGTTCTTGCCAAAATGATATGAGTGAAATATGTTGGCGGAGTCACCCTCAAGAACTCTCTAGTTCTTCTTCTTCGGGATCCACATCATCTTGATGAGAATCCTTGGAGTTGTAGTCGTACTTGATGAAGTAGAACTTGATGTAGTCTTGGGAACCCACTTTACCAAGGCCTTAGGAGCTTCTTCAAATGCATCAATCTCCTCTTGAAGCTTATCCTTGCCTTTTTGCTTGTGGTCTTGTGGTGGAAGATCATCTTGAGCTTGTGTCCCTTTGAAGGAAGTAGGGTCATACTTCTCTTGTTGAGGAACAAACTTCGTCTTGGGGTATTGATCTCCTTCCCACTCAACTCCATTGGCATTGAACTTTCGTTCAAAACCAACACCTTGGTTCTTCCGGTGCCTTCCTTGCTTGCGTACAATTTCCTCGAATTGCTTACTCCCGGCAAGGCTCTTGTAAACACCTTTCTCTATAATTCCCTTCAATAAGCTATTTTCTTGCTCAAGTGTAACTTGGCTAAGAGAATCATTAGTGGAATCAAGAGAACTACTAGAAGCAACAACATTGGATTTAGCATGATTATTGTTACTACTAGAGGAAGAATCCTTCTTGTTCTTGTTACTAGACTTGACTTGAGGCATGTAAGTAGATAAGAGTAAACACTTGGCAATGTAAGAAGAACTTTTCTTACGAAGATCATCATTGATTGCCTTTAAGAACTCATGCTCTTGCTCGAGCTTGAGCTTTTCAAAGCGTAACTACTCACGAGTCCTTAAAAGTTCTCGATGGTCTTCTAAGATAGTTTCATGAGCTAACTTAAGAGTGTTTAGTTCTTTAGTTAGAAGCTCAATCTTCTCCTTATCATTGTCATTCGTTTTGTCTTGATTAGCATGATTAATTGATGTTTCATCATAGTATTCATCACTAGAGTTGTCAACAAGTAAATCATCATCACCTAGCAAGTCATCTTCATCACTATTGAAATCAACATACTCGGGGTGTGATACCTTTGGGCCTTTAGCCATGAAGCATCTTCCAAGTCCTTCATTTGGTGAATCAAATATGTCGTAGGAGTTGGTTGACACAAGTGCTAGACCGGCAACACCTTCATCTTGAGTATATTCGGAGTCGGAGTGATAGCTTCTCTTGGAGTGATTGTCGGAGTCGGAGACGGATACCCATTCACCAACATGAGCTTGATGTCTTCATTTTGTGTAGCTCCTTGATGACTTGTCCTTCCTTTCTGAATCATTGCTTCTCTGGGATGTTCTTCGTTCATAACGATCATCTCTACTCCTTCTCTCTCTTGGTGGTGATTCCTCTCTTCTACTTCTCCTCTTAGGTGATTCGTCTCTTCTTTTGTAGGATGTCATACACTCATTGGAATAGTGTTTGGGTCTTCCACAATTGTAGCAATTACGCTCTCGACTAGAAGATCTTTTGTCATTGTAGGACCTTGACTTGGAGCTTCTCTCTTTGCTTCTACTCTTGTAAAACTTGTTGAAGTTCTTCACCATTAGGCTCAATTCTTCATTGAAGGTCTGTTTCTCACTAATGTGGGGGCTTCACATGAGGCTTTGTAAGCACCAGTTGACTTGTTGTGGAGCTCCTCCTTATCCTTGAGTGACATCTCGTGAGCAACAATTCTTCCAATGACTTCCGTTGGCTCGAGATCTTTGTAATTGGGCATCATTTGGATCAATGTGCACATGGTATCATATTTTCCGTCCAAAGCTCTTAGGATCTTCTTGATGATGAATTTGTCGGTCATCTCTTCACTTCCTAAGCCGGCAATCTCATTTGTGATAAGAGCAAGCCTAGAGTACATTTCAGCGACACCTTCACCATCCTTCATTTGAACCTGTCAAGATGACTTTGAAGCACATCCAACTAGGATTCCTTGACGGAGTCGGTACCCTCGTGCATATCAATCAATCTATCCCAAATTTCCTTTGCATTCTCAAGACGGCTGATTTTGTTGAATTCTTCGGGGCACAATCCATTGAAGAGGATATCACAAGCTTGAGCATTGTATTGCAGCATCTTCAACTCTTCCGCGGTAGCTTCACGGTTCAGTTCTCTCCCATGAAAGAATTCACCTTGCAAGCCAATACACACAATAGCCCAAACGGCGGGGTTATGTCCAAGAATATGCATTTTCATCTTATGCTTCCAACTAGCAAAATTAGTACCATCAAAGTAAGGACCTCTATGGTGATAGTTTCCCTCGCTAGACGCCATACTCTCCTAGGTTGTGAAACCAAGGCTATGACTACCAAAAGCTATGGAAATCAAAGCAAATGGAGACCAAGGCTCTGATACCACTTGTAGGATCGAAAGTATGTCTAGAGGGGGGGTGATTAGACTACTTGACCAAATAAAAACTTATCCTTTTCCCAATTTTAGTCTTTGGCAGATTTTAGCTAACTTAGCACAATTCAAGCAATCTTAACACAATTCAAGCAAGCATGCAAAGAGTATATGAGCAACAGAAAGTAAAGCATGCAACTTGCAAGAATGTAAAGGGAAGGGTTCGGAGAATTCAAACACAATTGGAGACACGGATGTTTTTGTCGTGGTTCCGATAGGTGATGCTATCATATATCCACGTTGATGGAGACTTCAACCCACGAAGGGTAACGGTTGCGCGAGTCCACGGAGGGCTCCACCCACGAAGGGTCCACGAAGAAGCAACATTGTCTATCCCACCATGGCCGTCGCCCACGAAGGACTTGCCTCACTAGCGATAGAACTTCACAAATTAGGCGATCTCCTTGCCGTTACAAACTCCTTGGTTCAACTCCACAATCTTGTCGGAGGCTCCCAAGTGACACCTAGCCAATCTAGGAGACACCACTCTCCAAGCAGTAACAAATGGTGTGTTGATGATGAACTCCTTGCTCTTGTGCTTCAAATGATAGTCTCCCCAACACTCAACTCTCTCTCACGGGATTTGGATTTGGTGGAAAGAAGATTTGAGTGGAAAGCAACTTGGGGAAGGCTAGAGATCAAGATTCATATGGTAGGAATGGAATATCTTGGCCTCAACACAAGTGTAGGTGGTTCTCTCTCAGAAAATGCAAGTTGGAAGTGTAGGTTTGTTCTGATGTCTCTCTTCACGAATGAAGAGGAGGTGGAGGGGTATATATAGCCTCCACACAAAATCTAACCGTTACACACAACTTGCCAAACTCGGTGGGACCGAATTGAGAAACTCGGTCGGACCGATTCAACAAATCTAGTGACCGTTAGGATTTTCGGTGGGACCACATGCAACTCGGTAGGACCGATATGGTTAGGGTTAGGGCATAACGTAATCTCGGTGAGAACGATTACACAAACTCGATGGGACCGATTTTGGTAATAAGCTAACCAGAGAGTTGGTCAGGTAAACTCGGTGGGACCGGTTTGCTCATTTCGGTGAGACCGAAATGTTACGAAAAGGAAACAGAGAGTTTACATTGCAATCTCGATGGGACCGATCGCTCATCTCGATGGTACCGAAATGTTACGAAGGGAAACAGAGAGATTACAATCCCATCTCGGTGAGACCGAGATCCCTATTGGTGAGACCGATTTTTCTAGGGTTTGTGGCAGTGGCTATGACATCTGAACTCGGTGGCGCCGGATAGAAAGAATCGGTGGGGCCGAGTTTGACTTTTGGTTTAGGTCATATGTGGATATGAGAAAGTAGTTGAGGGCTTTGGAGCATATCACTAAGCATTTTGAGCAACTAAGCCATTAAGCAACACCTCATCCCTCCTTGATAGATTGGCTTTTCCTATAGACTCAATGTGATCTTGGATCACTAAAATATAAAATGTAGAGTCTTGAGCTTTGAGCTTGAGCCAATCCTTTTGTACTTAGCATTTTGAGGGGTCCACTTTTCTCATCCATGCCATGCCAATCGTTGAGCTTTCCTGAAATATTCAACTTGAAATAGCATTAGTTCAATGAGCTATATGTTAGGAATTACCAAAACCACCTAGGGATAGTTGCAGTTTCACTTACATGCTCAAAATGCTTAGTGATATGCTCCAAAACCCTCAACCACTTTCTCACATCCACATATGTCCTAAACCTAAAAGTCAAATTTGGCCCCACCGATTTGATCTATCCGGCGCCATCGAGTTTCATTTGACACAGCCACTGCCACAAACCCTAGTTACTTAGGTCTCACCGATAGGGATCTCGGTCTCACCGAGATGGGATTGCAAACTCCCTGTTTCCTTTCTGTAACACTTCGGTCACACCGAAATGAGCTAATAGGTCCCACCGAGTCTGCATTGCAAACTCCCAGTTTCCTTTTCGTAACACTTCGGCGAATCAGTCCCACCGAGTTTGCCTGACCAACCCTCTCTATGCCTATTGCTAAAATCGGTCCCACCGAGTTTATGCGATCGGTCACACCAAGATTACGTTATGCCCTAACCCTAGCACATTGGTCTCATCGAGATGACTAAGTTGGTCCCACCGAAAACTCTAACGTTCATATTTTTACCTGGATCGGTCTGACTGAGTTTTATGTTTCGGTCCCAACGAGTTTGGGAATCTATGTGTAATTGTTAGATTTTGTGTGGAGGCTATATATACCCCTCCACCCATTCCTCATTCGAGAGGAGAGCCATCAGAACATACCTACACTTCCACTACTCATTTTCTGAGAGAGAACCACCTACTCATGTGTTGAGACCAAGATATTCCAATCCTACCACAAGAATATTGATCTCCAGCCATCCCCAAGTTGCTTTCCACTCAAATAATCTTTCCACCATAGCCAAATCTGTGTGTGAGAGAGTTGAGTGTTGGGGAGACTATCATTTGAAGCATAATAGCAAGGAGTTCATCATCAACGCGCCATCTATTACCTTTTGGAGAGTGGTGTCTCCTAGATTTGTTAGGTGTTGTGACGCCCCCGATTCAATCGTACACTAATCATGCACGCAAATGTGTACGATCAAGATCAGGGTCTCACGGGAAGATATCACAACACAACTCTAAAACATAAAATAAGTCATACAAGCATCATAATACAAGCCAGGGGCCTCGAGGGCTCGAATACAAGTGCTCGATCATAGACGAGTCAGCGGAAACAACAATATCTGAGTACAGACATAAGTTAAACAAGTTTGCCTTAAGAAGGCTAGCACAAACTGGGATACAGATCGAAAGAGGCGCAGGCCTCCTGCCTGGGATCCTCCTAAACTACTCCTGGTCGTCGTCAGCGGGCTGCACGTAGTAGTAGACACCTCCGGGGTAGTAGTCGTCGTCGACGGTGGCGTCTGGCTCCTGGACTCCAGCATCTGGTTGCAACAACCAGAAAGAAAGGAAAGGGGAAAAAGGAGGGAGAAAGCAACCGTGAGTACTCATCCAAAGTACTCGCAAGCAAGGAGCTACACTACATATGCATGGGTATATGTGTAAAGGGCCATATCAGTGGACTGAACTGCAGAATGCCAGAATAAGAGGGGGATAGCTAATCCGGTCGAAGACTACGCTTCTGGCAGCCTCCGTCTTGCAGCATGTAGAAGAGAGTAGATTGAAGTCCTCCAAGTAGCATCTCCAAGTAACATCTCCAAAATAGCATCTCATAGCATAATCCTACCCGGCGATCCTCTCCTCGTCGCCCTGCGGAAAAGCGATCACCGGGTTATCTGTGGAACTTGGAAGGGTGTGTTTTATTAAGTATCCGGTTCTAGTTGTCATAAGGTCAAGGTACAACTCCAAGTCGTCCTGTTACCGAAGATCACGGCTATTCGAATAGATTAACTTCCCTGCAGGGGTGCACCACATAACCCAACACGCTTGATCCCATTTGGCCGGACACACTTTCCTGGGTCATGCCCGGCCTCGGAAGATCAACACGTCGCAGCCCCACCTAGGCAAAACAGAGAGGCCAGCACGCCGGTCTAAACCTAAGCGCACAGGGGTCTGGGCCCATCGCCCATAGCACACCTGCATGTTGCGTGGGCGGCCGGAAGCAGAACTAGCCCCCTTAATACAAGAGCAGGCTTACGTTCCAATCCGGCGCGCGCCGCTCCGTCGCTGACGTCTGAAGTGCTTCGGCTGATACCACGACGTCGGGATACCCATAACTACTCCCACGTAGATGGTTAGTGCGTATAGGCTCGTAGCCGACTCAGATCAAATACCAAGATCTCGTTAAGCGTGTTAAGTATCCACGAACGCCGAACAGGGCCAGGCCCACCTGTCTCCTAGGTGGTCTCAACCTGCCCTGTCGCTCCGCCACAAAGTAACAGTCGAGGGCCGTCGGGAACCCAGGCCCACCTCTACCGGGATGGAGCCACCTGTCCTTTCAGCCCCCTCGTCAGAATCACTTGCGGGTACTCAATGAGCTGACCCGACTTTAGTCACCATCTGTATAGTATGTATGTATATATAGTATATACCCGTGATCACCTCCCAAGTGATCACGGCCCGATAGTATAGCAAGGCAGACTGACAAGAATGTAGGGCCAATGATGATAAACTAGCATCCTATACTAAGCATTTAGGATTGCAGGTAAGGTATCAACAGATGTAGCGACAATGTCAGGCTATGCATCAGAATAGGATTAACGAAAGCAGTAACATGCTACACTACTCTAATGCAAGCAGTATAGAGGAGAATAGGCGATATCTGGTGATCAAGGGGGGGGGCTTGCCTGGTTGCTCTGGCAAGAAGGAGGGGTCGTCAACTCCGTAGTCGAACTGGTCAGCAGCAGCGTCGGTCTCGTAGTCTACCGGAAAGGAGTAACGGAGGGGGATCACAATAAATAACAGAGCAATCAAATGTAACACAAAGCAAGACGCGGCAATACGTTGTGCTAGGGGTGTCCTAACGTAGGGATAGGCGATACCGGTGAAGGGGGAAACATCCGGGAAAGTATCCCCAGTGTTTCGCGTTTTCGGGTAGAGGAGCCGGAGGGGGAAAGTTGCGAGTTCGATAGGTTAGGGGGGTGTGGCGGACGAACGGACCGCGTATCCGGATTCGTCTCGTCGTTCTGAGCAACTTTCATGTTGAAAATATTTTAATCCGAGTTACGGATTAAAAGATATGATTTTTTTAAAGATTTTATTAATTTCTGGAATTTAATTAATTATTTAATTAATTCGAAAAAAATGTATTTATGACGTCAGCATGATGTCATGCTGACGTCAGCAGTCAACAGGGGTTGACTGAGTCAACCCTGACATGTGGGTCCAGGAGGGACCCACCTGTCATCCTCTAATTAG
Source organism: Triticum dicoccoides (assembly GCF_002162155.2). Lineage (NCBI taxonomy): Eukaryota > Viridiplantae > Streptophyta > Magnoliopsida > Poales > Poaceae > Triticum > Triticum dicoccoides. The sequence continues at coordinate 257,615,836 of NC_041381.1, read as the reverse complement.
GTTAATTAGGGTTTAGGTTAATCTAATTACAGTTTAATTAACTTAATTAATTTCTTAATTAATTAACTAATTAATTATTATTATTATTATTTTTTTTTTTAATTCCTCCTTTTTTTTTAACAAAACGTTCTGGGGCTGGGGCCCCCATGTCAGTGGGATAGGGGCGGCCCAGTCAGTAGTTGACCCAGTCAACAGGTCAACAGGGGGCCCTGGGCCCACCAGTCAGCGGCCCAGGTGGTGGGACCCGCAGTGCCAGGTCAGCAGGGCCGGCCCTCGCCGCCGGCGACCAAAAGCACGGCGCAGACCCGCCGGAGTTCGCCGGAAATTGCGCACAGGGCACGGATCCGCGCACGCCTGGGCTCGTTCGAACGAGCGCGCAGAGGCGCATCTAGTGGGGGCGGTGGCGTGGCCGGAGGAGGGCTGCAGCGTCACCGGTGACGAGCGGGGAGGCGCAGGTGAGGGGCGCAGCCGGCGCGAGCGGTGCCCGGGGCGAGGCCGTGGCCGGAGCGGTGCGCTGCCCGCGGTGAAGCGGCGATCAGGGGCCGTGGCAGGGGAGCCTAGTGGCGTGGAGCGTGCGACGGATGAGGCCACTGAGGGCGGGCGGCGCGAGCTACGGCGCGGGCGTGCGAGTGCGACGAGCGGCCGGAGTGGGCGGGCACGGCGTCGGCCGCGCGGACGAGGCCGTGGCGCACGGGGCAGAGGGAGGAGGAGGGCACGGCCCTCACCAGCGTTGGAGAGCAGAGGGGTCGGCGAGGCTCGTTGGAGCCGTCGAGGTGGAGGCGAGGCAGCGACGGTGGAGCGGCGCCGGGCGACGAGGTCCTCGGGCAGCAGCGCGTGGCGGCGCTGGGAGCGGCGCGCCGTCCAGATCGAGTCGAGCGAGGAGTCGAGGAAGGGGCTGCGGGGACGAGGCAGGGCGGCGGGGTCTGGCGACGGCGTGGAAGAAGACCAGTGAGGGAGGTCCGGTGAGGCGAGCTCCGGGCGCGGGGCGGCGTCGGGCGACCTCCTCCTCTCGATCCCGATCCAATCGGGGGAAGAGGGAGGGGGAGATATTTTCGGGGGGAGTGGTGTCGGTGGCGGAGTGGGTCTCACCGGGTGGGGGAATAAGGAGAGGGAGTGGGCCGGCCTGTAGGTTGGGCCGGGTGGGCCGGTCGGGCGGCCTGGTGGGTTGGCCCAGTTGGGGCCATGGCCCCAGGGGGGTTTGTTTTCTTTTTTTTTTCATTTGTTTGTTTTCTGTTTTCTTTTATTATTCCTTTTCTATTTTCTGTTTTATTTTAGTTCCTCTTTTATCTTAGTTTTATAACTATAAAAGTAGCCCCTAATTTAGTGTTAGTAATTAGCTACTACCACATAAGTTTGGGCAACAAAATAAATTAGTTTAATATTTTATCTATTGTAAAAGGCATTCAACTAATTGTCTTTGCTACTATTTAAAACATTTTAGATTATTTTACACTTTTATAAAAGTGTGGTTTCTCCACCATACTTACTTATGCATTATTTGGCTCACTCCGAACATTTTAGTTTCAATATTTGAAATCTTTTAGTGTTTGCTTGATTTTGAATTTGAACGCGAATCGGTTTCGAACTAACGCGAGATTAGCAACTATAATCGAGGTGACGTGGCATCACTAGCAGAGGATCACTGTAGCTTAATTACCCGGGCGTCACAATTCTCCTCCACTACAAGAAATCTCGTCCCGAGATTTAAGCGGTGGAGTAAGGGGGGGAAAGGTGTTGGTAGCGAAAAACTTAACGAGTCTTCTCGGTCTTGGCTTCCCTTTCGAAGAGGTTGATCCCTTTCGTTGATGTCTTCATTTCACTGCTTCAAGTCACCATGATCAATTTGTCATCCTTTCTTCGGGATCTCCATCGTACTTACGAATAGGTAAGGGGCAGCTCTACAACGATAGGATGTCACAAGGGAAAATCTTCTGGGGGTTTCCCAAGTATGAACATATGAGTATCTCTCGAGTTGAACAAATGAAACACATCGAGAGCAAAGTAAGACGGTGCAATAAGAAGTTTCAAGCGGATAGGCAATCGTTCATTGCCTGAAACAGAGTGTGAATGGGGTTCAGAGCAACGGGAATAAGTATTGTGTCCGATACCAGAATTGATCACTAGGAAGGTGGCTCGCAAATTACATACAAAGTCAAGCTATAGGAATAACCTTGGCAACAGGGTGTATAGGAGAGTCAGGTTTCGATCCTGTGAAACTGTGGGTTATGGGCCCACCATGTGGTTCTTTTTTTTTATAGGAGCAGTGACATCTTGCACGGTCATGATAGCAAGGCATGTCAGGGAGTACCATGTCAGCTATGTCGGCAACAACGTTGGTACCAAGGGCGAGGGACGAAGAGAACCATTTTCCTGCTCGTTGAAACGAGGCGGACCAATAGGCAAGGTTCCCGTCCATCGGTGGTTACCGGAATGTCATCAACAATAGTAACAAGGTCTTGCTGACCGAGTTGTACATCGAGGTGTTTGCACAAGTAGTGGATTATTACTGCTTATATCATATAGATCATAGAAAAGGTTTAAACAAACCAATGGAAGGAAAATATGATCATCAGATTAAACAGAACAATGGAAAGGAAAATATGTTTAAACACATATTTCGGGGGTATATCCTTCCCAAGGATAAGCAGAGCATGATATCCATGACAGGATATAATGTAGAAAACCATTTAGGTAAGGGGGGAGGAATCTCATGATATTACTCATACAACGGTGTTAGGATAATTGATAATTAAAATATAGCATTGTGCTTCAAACGTGCCTGTTGAAAATCGGAGTACCATTGACATGCTTCGAGATAGCAGTGACATGGTCTTCAGGTGAAGATCAGACTTTGGAAACACGAAGGATCCATCAAGAATAACTTGTAGAATAAGTCTTACAATTTCCTCATGGATGAATGGATAACCTTGCTGAAAAGGAATCTATAATGATAGGTCCTCCAGCCGGGGCGGGGGTGCTAGGCATGACATCAGGTTACCGGGTCACCAAAGGATCAACATCATAACTCTCGGAAAGTTGTCCCAACCATCATATCTGACCGAGATTCATATCCAATTGGTGTCATGATACCTCAGACTTAGGATACCTGAGAAGAAAAGGTGCAACGCAAATAGACGAAATGACATTTCAGGATTCTCAGGAAATGAACTATGGGAGTAGGTTCCTGAAACAATAGTTCATCATTAAACCAAGGAGAGGAGGAGGTGGCTGATGGGCTCAGCGATAATCCATCGAGATTTCCACAAGATGGATTTCCACCATTAAGTGAACAAAGAGATAACATTTGTCAGATCAACTGATATAAGGAAGTATGCTCGAGGAAAACATACACAATTAAACACTGGTTGAAGGGTGCGCCCGAAGTACGGGTTGGGTTACACGACCAATGTTAGAATGGTGATTCAATTAGTGAAGGACTTAGAATGAACTATCGTCCATTCACTTCAAAGCAATAGGGTTGCTAGGAGTTTTGAATTCACACGTCATAGCTCCATTGTCGGTATTCCGGCTGAAAACAATATGGGGACCAAGGAATGAACGAAGATGGCAAGAAGTATTATGATATCAAGAATTATTAAGAGGTGGTGAAATTCTCACCACATTCTTGACAAAAAGAGATGGTAATACTTCCGAGGTAAGGAAGATCAATTGCTGGACAGCAAGGAACTCAAGGTATAACAACAAACACGAACAAGCTTGTGTTGGTGGGAAGGCAATAAAGTGGTCAATGATAACACAATCATCAAGGGCAAGGATGGTATTTCTCATCATGAACTCGATTGATATCCTGGAAGAGCTCAGAATGTTGATGATATCCACGACACATTTGTCGCGAGAGTTCATGAAGATGTAATCGATCGGTGATGACATCGAGTCAAAAGAATGATGAAGCTAGAGGTTATTGGAACCATAGGTACAACACAAACTTGAAATCTAGCTTGTTGTTCAAGGCAAAATGATATGACGAGGAAGATCGACGTAAGCTTAGCTATCGTCGCAATTGGTGCTCCGAGAATAAGGGTCGGGTTGCACAGTTAAGATCATCACGACAATGATATAGCCAAACAGGCTAGTAATGGCGTGATCAGGTACAAACTCATACTTATAGAAGCTTACTGAAGAGTTGTTGAACCGAAGAGCGGACTCGGTTCAGTTATCGGTGTCTTTGAGTGTTCAATAACTCAGAGCCCATGAAAAATTGTAATCATTGAGTATGTAGTACTTGATGAAGAACTCATAGGAAGTTATGCAGTTCCAAGATAATCTCGAGATACCATGGGGTAATACTCGACGACAGATCAAAGTAGAGGTTGTACCGGGGTATTGATCCACAGAAGACAAGTGCTTACACTTGCATCAAAAATGGTATTTAAAGGAGAACATGGTCGGAACCACGATTGTAAAAGGCCATACCCCAGATATAAGATGAACTTATATCAAGGGAATAATTAATTTTAAAAGAAGCTTCGATGAGAAGATGTACATCGGGTCCATGGGCATGAACACAAAGTTCAAGGTCGACTCCCACTTCTCCAATGCATAACCTTTCATCCACTTCTCGCGTTTGATTAAGTTGCAGTGTTGAAATTTTATCTGGCGAAGCACCAGAAGAGTATGACTCGTGAAAACTTTCGGGTTCACACGGTCTAGAGAAAGCATATGTTCAACCCTTAGTGGCCTCTTAGAAACATATACCACGATTTTCAAGAGTAAATAACACAAGCCCGAAAGCAGAGCATGGTTGGCCAAGCAGAGGATACAACTTAACAAAGGCATTATGTATCAGGGGAAGAACTCATAAAGTGATCAAATGTGAAGGACACTGTGGGATAACAATCCAACAAAGGACTTGATGGTCCACAAAGGATCTGATACGAGTATCGGTACTCAACTAGAGGGAGAAGAATGCAAGGAGATCAGATTATAGAAACAACTGACTAACTCAATTGTCAAATGCAAAGGAATTATGATTTCCAAATCAAGGGATCAGAAGCAATGCTCTGATTAGGGATGGATAAGTTGAATAGCCTTAGGGTATAATCAACGACAATTGGATTGGTCGAGAACCAATTCCAGTTAAAAGAATGGCAGCTTAGCCGGAGAAGTAATTTATAAGGATCAATGATGATTGCGTGCATTCGCCAACATATTGAGTCAACAGACTCAAAATGATAATGACAAGGAATGTCATTAAGACTACGAGACTTATGGGATTAACCATAATGCAAGCAGGCAAGAATTTCAAGAGCCAAAGGCTCTAGAGGATTTTCAGAAGATCGAATAGTATTTTGAAGACTTTTGTGAAACTCATGAACAACTGGGGATGAGCGGATACTCGACAAGTGCGGCGATTTATTTGAAGGGGTATTCATGTGGCAAAGAACTGCTAGGCAGTAGGCACGAAGTATTCTCGGAACAATAGAGAAAACTTCGGGTATCTTGTAATAACAAGAACAATGGGGAATGATCGTAAGAATGGCAAGTGTAAGTAGTTATCCATAAGGATTTATCGGTGGTCGGGAATAGCAAAAGTGATGGGCACAAAGTCTCGAGAGAATATCAAAGAGTATCTTCGAAATCTTCTGGTGCAGTCGGTGACCATCTGGACTGAAGGGGCTCTCCGGGAGAAAGTATTTTCGAGAACCTAAAGTTAGTTTTTAGTAAAAATCGTTTAACCCGAATAGAAGAGGGTTCAGAATCCCAGAGTAAAGGTCGAGGAATAAAAGATCCTAATACCTCCCGATGGCGACGTGGGCCCATGGGCCACACAGCCATGTTAGTAAAAGTTTTTCAACGACTAGACTCGACTTCGGCCAAGGAGTTGGAAAGGGGGATTCCTACAGGCAGTCGGCTCTGATACCAACTTGTGACGCCCCCGATTCAATCGTACACTAATCATGCATGCAAATGTGTACGATCAAGATCAGGGACTCACGGGAAGATATCACAACACAACTCTACAAATAAAATAAGTCATACAAGCATCATAATACAAGCCAGGGGCCTCGAGGGCTCGAATACAAGTGCTCGATCATAGACGAGTCAGCGGAAGCAACAATATCTGAGTACAGACATAAGTTAAACAAGTTGCCATAAGATGGCTAGCACAAACTGGGATACAGATCGAAAGAGGCGCAGGCCTCCTGCCTGGGATCCTCCTAACTACTCCTGGTCGTCGTCAGCGGGCTGCACGTAGTAGTAGGCACCTCTAGTGTAGTAGGAATCATCGTCGACGGTGGCGTCTGGCTCCAGGGCTCCAGCATCTGGTTGCGACAACTAGAAAGAAAAGGAAAGGGGGAAAAAGGGGGGAGAAAGCAACCGTGAGTACTCATCCAAAGTACTCGCAAGCAAGGAGCTACACTACATATGCATGGGTATATGTGTAAAGAGGCCATATCAGTGGACTGAACTGCAGAATGCCAGAATAAGAGGGGGATAGCTAATCCTGTCGAAGACTACGCTTCTGGCAGCCTCCGTCTTGCAGCATGTAGAAGAGAGTAGATTGAAGTCCTCCAAGTAACATCTCCAAGTAGCATATCCAGGTAGCATCTCCAAGCGCATCTCCAGTCGCATCGCATAGCATAATCCTACCCGGCGATCCTCTCCTCGTCGCCCTGTGGAAAAGCGATCACCGGGTTGTCTGTGGAACTTGGAAGGGTGTGTTTTATTAAGTATCCGGTTCTAGTTGTCATAAGGTCAAGGTACAACTCCAAGTCGTCCTGTTACCGAAGATCACGGCTATTCGAATAGATTAACTTCCCTGCAGGGGTGCACCACATTCCCCAACACGCTCGATCCCATTTGGCCGGACACACTTTCCTGGGTCATGCCCGGCCTCGGAAGATCAACACGTCGCAGCCCCACCTAGGCAAAACAGAGAGGCCAGCACGCCGGTCTAAACCTAAGCGCACAGGGGTCTGGGCCCATCGCCCATAGCACACCTGCACGTTGCGTACGCGGCCGAAAGCGGAACTAGCCCCCTTAATACAAGAGCAGGCTTACGTTCCAATCCGGCGCGCGCCGCTCCGTCGCTGACGTCTGAAGTGCTTCGGCTGATACCACGACGTCGGGATACCCATAACTACTCCCACGTAGATGGTTAGTGCGTATAGGCTCGTAGCCAGACTCAGATCAAATACCAAGATCTCGTTAAGCGTATTAAGTATCCGCGAACGCCGAACAGGACCAGGCCCACCTGTCTCCTAGGTGGTCTCAACCTGCCCTGTCGCTCCGCCACCAAGTAACAGTCGAGGGCCGTCGGGAACCCAGGCCCACCTCTACCGGGATGGAGCCACCTGTCCTTTCAGCCCCCTCGTCAGAATCACTTGCGGGTACTCAATGAGCTGACCCGACTTTAGTCACCATCTGTATAGTATGTATGTATGTATAGTATATACCCGTGATCACCTCCCAAGTGATCACGGCCCGATAGTATAGCAAGGCAGACTGACAAGAATGTAGGGCCAATGATGATAAACTAGCATCCTATACTAAGCATTTAGGATTGCAGGTAAGGTATCAACAGATGTAGCGACAATGTCAGGCTATACATCAGAATAGGATTAACGAAAGCAGTAACATGCTACACTACTCTAATGCAAGCAGTATAGAGGAGAATAGGCGATATCTGGTGATCAAGGGGGGGGCTTGCCTGGTTGCTCTGGCAAGAGAGAGGGTCGTCAACTCTGTAGTCGAACTGGTCAACAGCAGCGTCGGTCTCGTAGTCTACCGGAGAGAAAAGGGGGGAGAAACAGTAAATACAGTGCAAACATAAGCAAGACAACACAAGACACGATAAAGAGCGAAGCTAGTTGTGTCCTAACGCAGTATGAGGTGATGCCGGCGAAGGGGGAAAACATCCGGGAAAGTATTCCCGGTGTTCCGTGTTTTCGGGCAGAGGAGCTGGAGGGGGAAAGTTGCGAGTTTGATATGTTAGGGGTGTGTGGCGGACGAACGGGTAGCGTATCCGGAATCGTCTCGTCGTTCTGAGCAACTTTCATGTTGAAAATATTTTAATCCGAGTTACGGATTAAAAGATATGATTTTCTAAAGATTTTATTAATTTCTGAAATTTACTTAATTATTTAATTAATTCGGAAAATGGATTTATGACGTCGGCATGATGCCATGCTGACGTCAGCAGTCAACAGGGTTGACTAGGTGAACCCTGACATGTGGGTCCCGCTGTCATTGACTAAGATTAACTAAAACAGATTAATTAGTTTAATTAGTGATTAGGTTAATCTAATCAGGATTAATTAACTTAATTAATTGCTTAATTAATTAATTAATATTTTAATTATTTTAATTATTATTTATTTATTTTATTTTATTTATTTTATATATTATTTTTAATAAATCCTCTTTTAAAATTTTCGTTCTCAGGGGCGTGGGGCCCCTTTGTCATAGGCAGGGGGCTTAACAGGCACTGGGTTTCGGGCGCAGGGGCATGGCCACGAGCGCCCGGTGGAACGAGCACGGCCGCTGGCCTCGGACGAAACCAGCGGCGCGGCGGGGGCCGGTCCAGCCAGCGGCGGTGAAGCAGGCTGGGCGAGGCGAGGCGCCGGACCGGGCGACGACAGCGAGACCGGCGAGGGTCGGAGCCCCAAGGCGGCAAGCAGCGGGGGGGG
>NC_041381.1:257544329-257606552 GCF_002162155.2 Triticum dicoccoides | reverse complement strand
TTTTTGTTAGTTTGTTTTGTTTTTATTTAATTTTCTTTTCTGTTTTATTTTAGTTGCACTTTATTTTTGGTTTAGTAAAATATGAAAATAGCCCCAAAAATAGTGTGTCAAAATAATCCACTGTTCTAAGAAGTTTTACCTCAGAAATAAAATAGTTTAGTGTTTGGTAAAATATATTAGGAGTATAACTAATTGTTTTGATGTAGTTTTAATCACTTTAGTGTATTTAAATATCTTATAAAGATGTTGTTTCTCCACCAATAATATCCATGATTTATTTGTCATATTAAGAACATTTTAGTTTTGACCTTTGAAAACTTTAATTGTTTGACTTGATTTTAAATTTGAATTTGAATCATTTTTGAACCATCGCGAGATTAACAACAGTAACCGAGGTTACATGGCATCATTAGCGTGGAATTACTGTAGCCTAAATATCCGGGCGTCACAGGTGTCACTTGGGAGCCTCCGTCAAGATTGTGGAGTTGAACCAAGGAGTTTGTAAGGGCAAGGAGATCGCCTACTCTGTGAAGATCTACCCTAGTGAGGCAAGTCCTTCGTGTGCGATGGCCATTGTGGGATAGACAAGGTTGCTTCTTCATGGACCCTTCGTGGGTGAAGCCCTCTGTGGACTCGCGCAACCGTTGCCCTTCATGGGTTGAAGTCTCCATCAACGTGGATGCACGATAGCACCACCTATCGGAACCACGCCAAAAATCTCCGTGTCGACATTGCGTTTGCTCCCTCCAAACTCCTCACATTTACTTTCTAGAAAGTTGCATGCTTTACTTTCCGCGGCCCATATACTCTTTGCATGCTTGCTTGAATTGTATTGAGATTGCTTGACTTGTGCTAAGTTGCTAAAATCTGCCAAGGACTAAAATTGGGAAAAGGTTAAGTTTTTATTTGGTCAAGTAGTCTAATCACCTCCCCTCTAGACATACTTTCGATCCTACAAGTGGTATCTGAGCTTTGGTCTCCATTTGCCTTGATTTCCATAGATTTGGTGATCATAGCCCTGGTTTCACAACCTAGGAGAGTATGGCATCTAGTGAGGGAAATTACCACCGTAGAGGTCCTTACTTTGATGGTACTAATTTTGCTAGTTGGAAACATAAGATGAAAATGCATATTCTTGGACATAACCCTGTCGTTTGGGCTATTGTGTGTATTGGTTTGCAAGGTGAATTCTTTGATGGGAGAGAACCAAATCGTGAAGCTACCGCGGAAGATTGAAGATGTTGCACTACAATGCTCAAGCTTGCGATATCCTCTTCAACGAACTGTGCCCCGAAGAATTCAACAAAATCAGCCGTCTTGCGAATGCAAAGGATATTTAGGATACTTTGATTGATATGCATGAAGGCACCGACTCTGTCTAGGAATCCAAGTTGGATGTGCTTCAAAGTCAACTTGACAAGTTCAAAATGAAGGATGGTGAAGGTGTCGCTGAAATGTACTCTAGGCTTGCTCTCACCACAAATGAGATTGCCGGCTTAGGAAGTGAAGAGATGACCGACAAATTCATCGTCAAGAAGATTTTGAGAGCCTTGGATGGAAAATATGATATCGTGTGCACATTGATCCAAATGATGCCAAATTACAAAGATCTCAAGCCAACCGAAGTCATTGGAAGAATTGTTACTCATGAGATGTCACTCAAGGACAAACTGTCGGGTTTCTTTGACATTGTCAAACGATCGTGGGCCAAATGTTGTTATGCCCCGAACGCAACCGCGATGCTGTGCAAGAAGCTAAAAACACTTCGATGTGACCTCAAGCAGTGGAGCAATAAAAACTCTAAGCTCTCGATGCTCATTGATAATTGCAACAAGACCCTCTTGGAGATTGACGGCCTAGAGGAAAAAAGAAGACTATCTGTTCCCGAAACCAATTTCAGATTGATCCTGAAACAGCATCTCCTCCATCTATTGGACTGCAAGAAAGCTTATTGGAAGAAGCGTTGCACGGTTAGATACTTCAAGTATGGGGACGGCAACACAAAATTCTTTCACAGAGTGGCCACGGAGGGGTACCATAGAAATAGCATTGCATCTCTCAGACTGCCCGATGATTCGATCATACACGATCACGCAGGCAAGGAGGCTGTGCTTTTTCAGGCGTTCAAAGAAAGACTTTGGTGCTCCAACCAGACTAACATGAAATTTGACCTGTCTCGGATCATGAAAAGGATTGAGGGGCTCCAAGCTCTGTTGGCTCCTTTCACCCACAAGGAAATTGACGAGGTGATCAAGGAAATGCCGGCCGATTGTGCCCCGGGCCCGGACGGCTTCAGTGGCAGTTTCATCAAGTCGTGATGTCACATTATTAAGGGAGATTTCTACCGGTTATGTTTCGAATTTCATGCAAGTACTCTGAACCTTGAGAGTCTGAACGCAGGGTTTATAACTCTTATCCCTAAAACCCAATCGCCAGAAACTGCGAATGATTATCGACCAATCACCCTGCTGAACTGTTGCCTCAAGTTCTAACCAAGCTGCTCGCCAACCGTCTACAACAAGTCGTCCTCAAGATCATACACCGCAACCAGTATGGGTTCCTGAAAGGCCGTTCGATTCAAGATTGTGTTGCGTGGGCGTACAAATTCATTCATCAGTGTCAGGCCTCAGGGCGTGAGATTGCGATCTTGAAGCTGGATTTCGCTAAAGCCTTCGACACGATTGAACATGCTCTGATGCTAGAAATTATGAAATGCATGGGTTTTGATGATCGGTGGCTTGGATGGATCAAGTGCTTGTTCTCGACGGCCAAATCCTCAGTTTTACTCAATGGGACACCGGGCAGGCCTTTCTTCTGTTTGCATGGTGTGCGCCAAGGAGACCCGCTCTCTCCTCTAATTTTTGTACTCGCTGCAGATCTGTTGCAGGCTACAGTCAATGACGCATGTAGAGTTGGTAGCCTCCAGCTACCAATCCCAGCCCGGGGGGATGATTATCCTGTGATACAGTACGCCGATGACACAATTCTTGTGTTGCCCGCGGAGAAGAGCCAAGCTCAAACCATCAAAGCCATCCTGCAAGACTACGCGTCGTCTGTAGGACTGCACATAAATTTTCAGAAATCAACTTTGATCACAGTCAACACAGCCGCCGACACCACCTCTTGCCTGGCGCAGGTCTTTGGCTGCTCCATTGGGTCCATGTCGTTTACCTATCTAGGGTTACCCATGGGAACGGCCAGGCCGACTGTCATGGACCTCATGCCGCTGGTGTCATCGATCGAGCGCAAACTCTCTACGGCAGCCTCTCTGCTCAACCTTGGTTCAAAGCTTACTCTGGTGAACTCTGTGATTTCCTCCCTTGCAATCTATGCGATGTGTTCCATCAGGATACCGCCAAAAAAATTAGATCACCTGGATAATCTGAGGCGTTATTGCCTCTGGGCAAAGAACACTGACGATGGACTGAAAGCTATCTCCATGGCAGCCTGGGAGTTAGTTTGCAGGCCCAAGCACAAGGAAGGGCTCGGGGTGCTTGACTTGAGGATCCAAAACCAGGGCCTGCTGCTCAAACAGCTCCACGAATTTTATAACCGCATGGACATTCCGTGGGTTAATCTTGTTTGGGACACATACTATGAAGGCTTGATCCCGCATGCTTCTCCTCCGTGTGGATCGTTCTGTGGAAAGACATACTGAATCTGGCGCCAGCCTACAGAGCAGTCACTTCGGTTGAGCTTGGGGATGGGGGTTCAACAATGTTCTCGAAGGATGCCTGGCGTGAGGATATTCTTGCTGATAGTCATCCCCGTCTCTTCTCCTTCGCCAAGCACGAAGACATCTCTGTCAAGTTCCTCCTGACATCGTCTACGCTTGGCCAAAACTTCCATCTGCCACTTTCCATGCAAGCTAGAGAGGAGCTCGATGACCTACAAACATCCCTGGCTTCGGTGGAGCTCGCGGAAGTAAATGATGCCTGGCGGCTGATTTGGGGTGCGGAGGAGCTCACCTCCAGTAAATACTATCTGCACTGTTTCCGGGACATGGAAGCAGACGATGCGTTCAAGTGGATCTGGAAATCCAAGTGCACCAACAAGTGGAAAGTTTTTGTGTGGCTGCTTCTGGCGGATAGGCTGAACACTCGGGGACTGCTCAAGAGGAAGCAGATGAAGCTGAGGGATGATAATTATGCGTGCCTTCTGTGCCACAATCCTCCCGAGGAAACGGTAGAACATCTTTTCTTCCACTGTGGATTTAGTCAAACATGTTGGGGGAAGCTAGGGATCGCGTGGCCACCGCATGGCAACAGGGTGCAACTTTTGCATGCAGCAAAAAGCACGTGGGGCAGACCGATGTTCATGGATGTCTTCATCATAGCCTCCTGGAGTATATGGAAGGAACGTAACAATAAACTGTTCAGAGGTGTGGCATCGACCATCGAGGGGTGGACCCAGAGATTCAAAATGGACTTTGGAATGATGAGACACAGGACCAATCAGGCCTTGGTGCCCTTCGTTGATCAAGTGGTTGACCTAATCTAGCTGCATGAGCCTTGTACCTTTGTTGTATAGGGACACCCTGCCTCCTCACACCCCCATGTAATTTCTATCCCTTGTAACTCTGTGTCTTGAAATGTAATACAAAGTCAGTGGGGGGCTGCCCTCACTGTCCCAAGTTCTAAAAAAAATAACAAATCTAGTGGTGCTTACAAAGCCTCATGTGATGCTCCTACATCATCAAATGAGAAACAAGCCTTCAATGAAGAATTGAGATTAATGGTGAAGAACTTCAACAAATTCTACAAGAGTAGAAGCAAGGAAAGAAGTTCCAAGTCAAGGTCCTACAATGACAAAAGATCTTCTAGTCATGAGCGAAATTGCTACAATTGTGGAAGACCCGGACACTAATCCAATGAGTGTACGACTCCCTACAAAAGAAGAGAAGACTCACCTAAAAGGAGAATCAAAAGGGAAGAATCACCTCCAAGAGAGAGAAGGAGTAGTGTAGCGACCAGACCTCAGACAGTTTGATCTCTGTCCATCAGTGTCATCCCTGGATCGATAATGCTGACACGCACAGTACTTGAAGGATTTATAACAGAGTAGCAATCACACACTTATTACATCGAATGTCTCAAAACAGAACTTACTACAATAAATATGGCTTAAGGCCATCTAATAACGATAACAGCGGAAGGCTTGGAAGATAAAGCGAGTCCATCAACTCCAACAGCATCACTGAGTGAAAGATCACGACCTAAGGCACCTTACTCGTCGTCTGAAAAGTCTGCAACATGAACGTTGCAACTCGAAAACGGTTCAGCACATGGAATATGCTGGCAATGTAACAGACAGAGAGTAATGGATAGAATATTGCTATCACTACATGCATTTATGGCTGGAGGAAAGCTCTATGGTTACAGTTTTGTATAAAGCCAATTTTTCCCTACAACAAAGGAATAAATTTTATTTAACTATCATGGTGGTTGTTAAACATTGAGAAGGTTCCTCCAACTCAATCTCAATTAAGCTTCAACATTAAACCCAGCAATTTAAATTAAGTAACATGATGAGATTCACATGATAATCCAAGTACTAGATACTCAAAACGTCCATAACCGGGGACATGGCTAACCATGATTAGTTTATACACTCTGCAGAGGTTTGCGCACTTTTCCCCGCAAGACTTGATCTCCTCCGTTGGATTTCTCGCACTACATGGTGTTTGAGAAACGGATGACCGAGACACAGTCTTTCAGAAGCATTAACTCTTTACTCTGGGTAGACAGTACCAACCTACATCCCCTACATCTACTAGTCTACCACTGAAAGAGGTCACGCAACATACTCAACTATGCTAGAGCCCATAGTAGTTTGTGGCTGCACACGGAAGTTTCTAGCATGAATAGTCTCATGATCCCTTTGAGCCTTGGTGGCAGTCCATAGGAGAATCACACGATACCCCGGGATTTCCAAAAAAATACAGGCAACACTGGGTTCCCCAGGTGCCTTAATCCACCCAGATGTAAATTAAAGTTGCCACCTTAAGTTAACCATTAATTAACAATACTCACAACTGTCATGGATACACTCACCCAATCCACGTCTACGAGCATAGCATAGCAATATAAGCAAACGTAGAAGTAACTCCCAAAGGTTTGAAAATAAAGGACAATAGGTACTACCTCATCTACTTCCCAAAACCCACATATTAATCAGATCCTAACCATGCAATTGTTTGAGGACTGATCTAATGCAATAAAACTGGGTAGTAAAGAGGTATGATCAAAGTGTTACTTGCCTTGCCGATGATCCGTGAAACCTAGAGACTTGAAGTAGCACGCTGCGCACTCCGGGTACTCTATCGCAAACAAACAAGCATACAATAAGCACTCATCTAATGCACGGGTAAAACTCAAATAAGAGATCTAACCAGAAAGTTCAACTTAAGAACTCCGGTTTAAAAAAAATCAAATCAAATGAAACAACGAAACTCAAACAGCGAAAGAAACAAGCTTCGCCTACTAATCTGGACCTAAGTCAAATTTTACAGTAGCAAAAACTTGTTTAAGTTGGTTAAACATAAAGAGGGTTTCGAGACGAAACTCTAGGCGCATGAATCGCCTAATTCCGATAAACGAGCGAAAAGATAAACTAAAACGAAAATCGGATCAAAAATCACGATCGAAAATAATCGCAAAAACCCAAGAAAAAAAAAAACTGACGAACAGGCTAACAAACGAACGTTCGCTGTCTGTGGCTAAACGGCGAAAAACGTTTGTTAAAACGAATGTACGGACGAACGTCCATTAAATAAACTAAACCGAGAAAAACCGACGAACTGATCTAAAAAAATAAACCGGGGTTTCTAAAAAAAACATACGGTTTTCCGAGGAAAACCGCGGCAGCGGCGAGGCTACCTCCGGCGACGGCGGGGTGGTGGCGGCAGACAGCAGCGTCGGCGATGGGGCGAGGCGACGGTGGCGTCGGGCGGCGGGGCGACGGCGGCGTGAGGCGGCGGCGGCGTCGGCGGTTTAGGGTTAGGGTTAGGGTTCGGGGCGGCTGGGGTGGGCTGGGGCGCCGGGGTCGTGACTTATAAGGGCCGGCCCGAGGTGTCCTGGCCGGGTACGGCCCAAAGTCGGTTTCCATTTTTTAAATAATTCGAATGTGCAGAAAAAGAAAGAAAAGAAATACTAAACGGACTCCAAAAATCCCAAAATAAATTTTCCCCGTCCTCTAAGAATAAGCCGGACAAGGTGAACATTTATTTGGGCCTAAAATGCAATTTTGAAAAACGCGTATTTTTCCTAATTCAAATAAAATAGTGATAAAACTCTGAAATAAAATCTTATTTGAATTTAATATTAAACCTCCAATATTTCTTTATTTTGGGAAAGTCATTTTATTCCCTCTCTCTTATATTTTAGAAAAGAAATATACGAAGATAAAATAATTAAAATCAAAAGATCCTCTTATCAAAATTTGAGAAAAACTCAAATATGAAAATAACGAAATCCCCAACTCTCTCCGTGGGTCCTTGAGTTGCGTAGAATTTCTAGGATCAAGCCAAATGCAACAAAATATGATATGCAATGATGATCTAATGTATAACATTCCAAATTGAAAATTTGGGATGTTACAAGTAGAGATGATCGCTATGAAGGAAGAACCTCTCGAAGATGCAAGGATTTAGAAAGGAAGGACAAATAATCAAGGAGCTACACAAAACGAAGACATCAAGCTCATGTTGGTGAATGGGTATCCGGTTCCGACTCCGACCACCACTCGAAGAGAAGCTATCACTCCGACTCCGAATATACTCAAGATGAAGGTGTTGCCGGTCTAGCACTTGTGTCAACCAAATCATATGACATATTTGACTCACCAAATGAAGGAATTGGATGATGCTTCATGGCTAAAGGCCCCAAGGTATCAAACCCCGAGTATATAGATTTCAACAGTGATGAAGATGATTTGCTAGGTGATGATGATGTACTTGTTGACAACTCTAGTGATGAATACTATGTTGAAACGTTAATTAATCATGTTAATCAAGATAAAATGAATGGCAATGATAAGAAGGAGATTGAGCGTCTAACTAAAGAACTAAACACTCTTAAGTTAGCTCATGAAACTACTTTAGGAGATCATCGAGAACTTTTAAAAACTCATGAGAAGTTACGCTTTGAAAAGCTCAATGTTGAGCAAGAGCATGGGTTCTTAAAGGCCATCAATGATGATCTTCGAAAGAAAAGTTCTTCTTGCATTGCCAAGCATTTAATCTTGTCTACTTACATGCCACAAGTAAAATTTAGCAACAAGAACAAGAAAGATTCTTCTTCTAGTAGTAAAAATAATCATGCTAAATCCAATATTGTTGCTTCTAGTAGTTCTCTTGATTCCACTAATGACTCTCTTAGCCAAGTTACAGTTGAGCAAGAAAATAGCTTATTGAAGGGAATTATAGAGAAAGGTATTTACAAAAGCCATGCCAGAAGTAAGCAATTTGAGGAAATTGTACGCAAGCAAGGAAGGCACGGAAGAATCAACGTGTTGGTTTTGAACGAAAGTTCAATGCCAATGGAGTTGAGTGGGAAGAAGATCAATACCCCAAGACAAAGTTTGTTCCTCAACAAGAGAAGTATGACCCTACTTCCTTCAAGGGGACACAAGCTCAAGATGATCTTCCACCACAAGACCACAAGCAAAAAGGCTAGGACAAGCTTCAAGAGGAGATTGATGCATTTAAAGATGCTCCAAAGGCCTTGGTCAAGTTGGTTCCCAAGACTACATCAAGTTCTACTTCATCAAGTACATCGTCAACCCCAAGGATTCCCATCAAGATGATGTGGATCCCGAAGAAGAAGAACTAGAGAGTTCTTGAGGGTGACTCCGCCAACATAGTTCACTCATATTCATTTTGGCAAGGACAAGTGCAAACAACTTCCACATCTTGCACTAGTTCAAGGAGTCACAAACCCTCTTGTTAGTAAGACAAGGGACAAGGTAGCATAATGCTATCATGGACATCATCATGTGTGTGCTTCACTCTATGTCTATGGATATCCTTGTTTGTTCCTTGTGGGACTAACCCATGTAGGTATTGAAAGTGCAACTCCCCCCAATGGATTTCTTCAAATGATCTACATCAGCAATGAGCATCCACATCTTCGATATCTACATGAAGTCGTCATCGACAAAACCCAAGGTTAGTTCATCCCTCTTAGGGGGGATATCACATCTAGGGGGAGCTTTACTCTAAGAATTGAGCTAAAGCAATTGTAATGGTGTGAACACAACAATGCTTTATATAAAAGTGGTAACCCCACTTGTGCTTAAACGATGAGTATGACCTATGATCAAATGTTCTCATTTGACTCCTAAGTCAGAATACTCATATATAGATGACCTAGCCATCGCTAATTGCTTGATACATGCTAGAGTGATTGTGCATGCTTTGCCACATATTTCATTTGCTATTTTATTGTGTGAGCATGTTGGTTGCATACTTTTCTCATCCAAGGACATGCATTTGTTGCTTTGATTGTTTGGATTTTCTCCTTTTGCCAAATGGATGGACAAGAATGCCTAAGAACTCCCTCTAGCTATCTATGCCTTTCTCTTCTCAAACTCTATTCATGCTACATCACAAAGTTTGATCTAAGTCAAATTCAAACCCTCTGTGTGAGGAGCACTCGGAGTCCCTTTCTGTCATAGACTTAAAACTTCCAAAACCTCTTTGTGTATTTCCATCTAACCGAATCCTCCATTTTGGTCATAACGAGTTCACTGGGTTGATAAAGTTTTCAATCTTTGTGCAATCGATTAGAACTTTTCGGTATCACCGAGTTGCAGTAAGTGCTTGCGATTCTGCATCTCGGTGCCACTGAGTTGTTCCAATCGGTCACACCAATAGTGCCAGGATATATGTACTGACGGGTCAGAATTTGGAATTTCTCCAAAACCTCTTTGCTCGCACGTGTCCTGCTCTACCGCCTAGGTCTCCGGATCATCTTCTTGTCGCCAGCGATCTCCCGCCGTTGGTCTCCACCGCCATTAACGGAAATCCTCCCCTCCGTTGCCGCCGTAGCAAGATCATCACCAAGCTAGGATATGAGCTCAACTCTTTGTGCTTTCTTTTAACTCCGATTCATAGCACAAAGGCAATGCCATGTTTCTTTCCAAGTATGGGATTGATCCATCCACAGAAAACATCCTCTAGATTAGATTTGAGTTGAAGATTTAGGGTTAGGTTTCCGCCGGACTCATCTCAGACCGACCGAATTGTAGGAATCGGTTCCACCGATTTGGCTTAGGCCAGTGCATATGTGATTTTCGGTCTGACCGAAAGTTGCGAATCGATGTAACCGGTACCAGGACTTTGTGAAACCCTAGCAAACTCGGAGTCACCGAACTATGTCTCGGTCAGACCGATTCCACATGTTTAGACTCCAAAGTTGCTTCGGTGTCACCGAGTTTTACAAATCGATAGCTCCAAAATGCTTCCTGTAGAAAACTAAAACTAAGTTTTGACTCATTCTTTTTGCAAAAACTCTGCACTTTGTGATGCTCATCTACTCTATCTCATCTACAACTATTCACAGGGTTAGTTCTCAGTTTGTTGTGCAGAATATCTGATCAAAGTGACAGTCAGAACAAGTCAGAGGAACGGATGGACTTGAGTGAGGGCACTAGTCCCTCTGGAAGCTATGATGAAGGAAGCAGGAGCACTCCAAGCAACCTGCCTAAGGCTCAGACTAGGAAGAGAAAGAAGAAAACATCAGACTCTGAAGATGAAGACTTTGAGATTGAGGAAGTTAGCTCAAAGAAGAAAGTGCTAAAGAAAGAATATGGTGATGCTGCTTCCACCAAGCCAGGAAAGAATGTGAAGGCCCCTGCCAGGAGAGTTCCTATGTCTAAGGCCAGGGGAGCAACTCAAAAGACCATGACATTCACACTTGAGCAAAGATCAGGTGAAGAAGGCAAGAAGAGAGTCAGGAAAACCACTACTAGAGTGCTTGGAAATCCATCTATGAGGAGAGACTCTGCTAGTGAGGAGCAAGAGGAAGAAGAGGTTGCTGCACAAGCACCTCCTGCTAAGTCACAGAAGCTGATGGGGGATGCCATCAAGTCTGGGGCAGTTCCTTCAAAGCCCAAGACAACCCCAAAAGCTCCAGCTCAAGCCACCAAGACAGCTCCAAAGAGAAGCACCAGGAACATACCTGCTTCAGAGAAGAACAAGGCCCAGTGCCTGAAGCTGCAGAAGATGCTGAAGCTCTAGTGCTCAGGAAGCTCAAACCTAAGATTCCAGACCATAATGACAGTCACCCAGTAGCTCAAAACATGAAGGAGAGAAAGGATGTAGGTCTCAGAAGATGGAGACAAGTAGATCCATATGCTGTGAGGAGGAGGGCTGTAGTGGACTACAGGTTCCACACCAAAGAGCAACAAGATTTTTATGAGACAGTTTTGCTGGACAAGAAACCCATTGTAAGTGACATGAGACGGGTTGATTGGAAATAAATTGATGCAAATGCAGATCATTTCCCAGGAGTGCATGAAAGCTTTAAGTCCAATGGTATTGATGACTTTGTTGGTCAAGAGTTGACAAATTGGAATGATGAGCTCATTATGCAATTCTACTCAACAGCTCATTTTTATCCTGATGGAAGGATTGTGTGGATGACTGAAGGTCAGAGGCACCAATCTACAATTGATTAGTGGGCCAAGCTCATAAATGCACCTGAAGAAGAAGAGAATGACATTGATGTCTATGCTGAGAAGAAGAAGGATCATAACTCCATGGCCAATATGTATAAGGAGATTCCAGATAAACCCTTGGAGACACATAAGTTTGGGTCAGTCTACTACTTGTTGTCAGGTTTGGCCACCATAAACACCATATTGAGGCAGACTCTGTTGCCCAAATCTAGAGATCACAGGATGATCAGAGGCCATTCCATCAACTTGTTACAGCTGTTTGATGGTGTGCCACAAAAGTTCAATGTTATTAGCTTGATTGTTGAGACAATCAAGTGGACAACAGCTGACCAAAAAATATCATGTGGGTATGCACCACACATTCAAATGCTGATCAATTCCAAGATGCCCAAGGGAGTGTACCTGTTGGACAAAGAGCATTTTTGTTTGCAGCCAGACTTTGAGGACAACACTATTGTCATGACAGCTAAAGATCCCACTTCCCTAGAGGCACAAAAAAAGAGAGAGAAAGCCAAAGCAGAGAAAGCAACAAGGATGCCCAGTGTCGCAGAAGCTTCAGAAGTGTTTCTAAAGTGAAAGCAAGACCAGCTTGGATATCTGATTCAAGCAACCTTGAGGATTGAGAAAGGACTGGCCACCCTGACTCAGAACCAAGAGAGCTTGGAGAGGATCATTGAAACAAAATTCTATGATCTGGACTTGAAAGTGACTAAGATACAAACAACAGTTGAAGAGCTCCAGGAAGAAGCAGAGGAGAGGAAGGGCAAAGCAACTACGCAAGTGTTCCACAGAGTACCTAGAGGACAGAGGTCTGCAGCAGTGCCAGTGCCAGAAACAAGAACACCAGCTTCAGCACCTGCAGGGACAGCTCCCACAGCTCCAGTTGCCCCTCCAGTGGCAACCCTCCAGCTTCAAACATCTTCAACTGATGCTTTCGTCCTTGGAGTCATCTCAACCCCTCCTTCCGAAGATCAAATCTAGAGAGACGCATAGCACTATGCATTTTCGAGCTTTTTGGTAACTTGTTGCCAAAGGGGGAGAAAAAGTGTATAAATCATAGGCTTCGGAGAGAGAAATATTTGCTTCCTTTTGCTACTTATTTGCTTTGCTTGCTTGGTTGAGATACTTTATGCCTGTGTGTGAGATACTTTGTATGATCATGTGCTTGATCATATCATACTTTATGCTTGTGCTTGAATGATGACATTATCTATCTATTGTATGATCATTCACTTTGCCTTGGTGATGAGTGCTTGTTCTTATTTCTTATCATTTTGAGCGCTCCACCAAGTTGTATGTGACATGGAAGAGTAACCCATGATCCTAATAGTTGTGCATTTGCAGTCCAAAGCAAACTTTAAACAATGCACAAATTTAGGGGGAGCTCTTACTTATCACATACTTCTCAAAGCAACAATGTACTTCATTCTTATTATCATTTTTCGAAGCTTTGATCTATATGTTGTCATCAATTACCAAAAAGGGGGAGATTGAAAGTGCAACTAATCCCTGGGTGGTTTTGGTAATTCTTAACAACATATAGTTCATTGAACTAATGCTATTTCAAGATGATCATTTTAGAAAGTTCAATGATTGGCATGGCATGGACTAGAGATGTGGACCCCTCAAAATGCTAAGGACACATATTGGCAACAAGCTCAAGACTCTACATTTTCATTTTGGTGATCCAAGATCACATTGAGTCCATAGGAAAGCCAATACTATTAAAAGGGGATGAGGTGTTCCTTAATGGCTTACTTGCTCAAAATGCTTAGTGATATGCTCCAAAACCCTCAACCACTTTCTCACATCCACATATGTCCTAAACCTAAAAGTCAAATTTGGCCCCACCGATTTGATCTATCCGGCGCCATCGAGTTTCATTTGACACAGCCACTGCCACAAACCCTAGTTACTTAGGTCTCACCGATAGGGATCTCGGTCTCACCGAGATGGGATTGCAAACTCCCTGTTTCCTTTTTGTAACACTTCGGTCACGCCGAAATGAGCAAATAGGTCCCACCAAGTCTGCATTGCAAACTCCCAGTTTCCTTTTCGTAACACTACGGTTCCACTGAAGTGAGTCAATCGGTCCCATTGAGTTAGCCCGACCAACCCTCTTTGTGCCTATTGTTGAAATCGGTCCCACCGAGTTTATGCGATCGGTCAGACCGAGATTACATTATGCCCTAACCCTAGCACATCGGTCTCACCGATATGACTAAGTCGGTCCCACCAAAAACTCTAACGTTCATATTTTTACCTGGATCGGTCTGACCGAGTTTTATGATTTGGTACCACCGAGATTGGGAATCCGTGTGTAACGGTTAGATTTTATGTGGAGGCTATATATACCCCTCCACCCATTCCTCATTCGAGAGGAGAGCCATCAGAACATACCCTACACTTCCACTACTCATTTCTGAGAGAGAACCACCTACTCATGTGTTGAGACCAAGATATTCAAATCCTACCACAAGAATCTTGATCTCTAGCCTTCCCCAAGTTTCTTTCCACTCAAATTATCTTTCCACCATAGCCAAATCCATGAGAGGGAGAGTTGAGTGTTGGGGAGACTATCATTTGAAGCACAAGAGCAAGGAGTTCATCATTAACACACCATCTATTACCTTTTGGAGAGTGGTGTCTCCTAGATTGGTTAGGTGTCACTTGGGAGCCTCCGTCAAGATTGTGGAGTTGAACTAAGGAGTTGGTAAGGGCAAGGAGATTGCTTACTTCGTGAAGATCTACCCTAGTGAGACAAGTCCTTCGTGGGCGATGGCCATGGTGGGATAGACAAGGTTGCTTCTTTATGGACCCTTCGCGGGTGGAGCCCTCTGTGGAGTCGTGCAACCATTACCCTTCATGGGTTGAAGTCTCCATCAACGTGGATGTACGATAGCACCACCTATCGGAACCACGCCAAAAATCTCCGTGTCAACTTTGCATTTGCTCCCTCCAAACTCCTCCCGTTTACTTTCTTGCAAGTTGCATGCTTTACTTTCCGTTGCCCATATACTCTTTGCATGCTTGCTTGAATTGTATTGAGATTGCTTGACTTGTGCTAAGTTGCTAAAATCTGCCAAGAACTAAAATTGGGAAAAGGTTAGGTTTTTATTTGGTCAAGTAGTCTAATCACCCTCCTCTAGACATACTTTCGATCGTACAATGAACAACATAGGCATACCCTAGGTGAACCAGTTAATAGACAGAGATAGTATTCATTGCCGCCTCGATATGTGCCCCACAAGTAATTTTAAAACTCAAGTTTGAACATTAATTTGGACCTGACTTGGAGTCTAAGAGGTGAACAGGACGATAAAGTAGCAGGTAATATTAAGCAATGCATAACATAAGCAGAAACAAAAGGGTGCGACCTCTCTTGTGGACCCGTGTACTCCTCAGGTTCATCTGCTGAGTCAATGATGGTGATGCACAGTTGCGGTGGGTGCCGGCGGCAGGGAAGGAGATCTGAGGCGGCAAAAGACGGTCGGGAGTCGTGATGTCTGGTTTGGTGGATGCTTCTGTCGATGGAGCAGCTCAGGTGAGGTGGACGACGTCGCGGTAGGAGCAGGACAAACCACACAAAGTTTTCTTCGACACCTACCTATAACTGAAGTAATTCTATAAGGGCTCCTTTCGTTTGCAGGATTCAGAAAACACAAGGATAGGAAAAACACCAGAATAGGATAGGAATGCACGTGCGAAAAAGAGCATTTGTAAACACGGGATTTCAGTCAACTTGGGTGTTTGGTTCACAGGAATTGGAAGAGCAGAGGAATGCAAAAAACATGGCGAAATTAAAGTGAAACCATATGAAAGCATGTACAGTTAGAATGTTATTCTGCCACTAATGCACTTGGTCTTGTTTTCATGCACAGGATTCTGAAAAGTAGGCCCAGGTGGATGTTTTTCTCCATTCCTTTCAATAAAATGCATGAATAATTGAATAGTAGAGTGCCATAGGAAAATTTCCTATTGCTATGTTTTTCCTTTAGTTTTTTCTTTGAATCAAAATAGCCCTAATGGATCGACATGAATGTAGAGTAATAAGTGATGCGACAAGTGTACAACCTCTTTGCCGTAGTCGTGTCGACCTCAACATCATTGGCTTGGTCGCTGAAGAAGTTGATGCAGAGGTGGCCGTCGGAGGTGTGGAGGAAGATCTGAGGAATCTGTAGACGGCGTCCATGGCACTGCTCTATTGTGATGGATGGTTCCGTCATTGGAGCAGCTCCGGCGAGCCGTAAGACGTCGAGGCTGGAGCAGTACAAGACATACATCGTTAATCTTAAGTGGGATTCTAATAGCATCTCCAATAGATGATGTAAATTTTTTCCCTAACTAAGTAATTGCCCGTGCGTTGCAACGGGATAAATATTTTATATTTAATCATTGTGATTTATTTAGCATGGTTTTCGCGTTGTGCTACAGAACCGAAATAAAAGATGCGAGCTCATAATTTGTCAAATGAGTACACAACAACTATCATTTCCCTTTTTTTCAGCTATGACACAAAGCAGCGTCCAATCTTTCAATTCCTATTTCAACTATCTTGCCAATATAGCTATATTTCTAGTGGTTATAATACCAACAGTGCACTAAAGTGCACCATAGAGTCATGCCACACCATACGCATCAATTCACAAGCAACTGATTTGAAGATGTGAAAGTAAAAAAGGAAAATCTAGTATACCTTTGGCACCCGCAAAAGAATCAGTAGAACTTTGGATGAAGAAAGTACATCGGAAGGTCTTGTTAGTTGCAACTCTGGCACAAGAGTACTCCTGCAAACAAAAATATTTTGGCAGTGTGTATTTATCTATAATAGATCAAGGGCAAGCAAAAGCAATCGTTCCCAGATGCCCTGAATCTTCCCCGGCAAAGACCTTGCATTACAAGTTGTTACAGCAGAGAATCACCATGTATGCTGCCGCCTACACGACCTGCAGCAGCAAATAATGCACACCGGCTCAATATAGGGAGTTGCAGAGAGTAAGCGAGCTGCCGCTCCACACGAGTTGCCGCTGTACTGACATCCAGTAATAAGTATGTTCTTTTCAAGTAGAAGGGATGAGATTAATTAGATTTTTCACTTTTGTATATTGGCACCTTGAATTCCAGTAGTGCTTGCACTTAGTTTTGGCCGGGCTGCACTATCATGTTCACAATGGAACACAACGTCAATACCTTTACATAAAAATTTACAGGGGAATATGAGCTGCCAACCAGCATTCATGTACACTTTGATCTGAGAACCTGCTGTAGGCAAGTGAAAACTGTTTCTGAATTTCAGAAAGGAAATGGAAAAGAGGGTATGTGTTATATACCTTCAGAGTTTGTCTTCATCGAAAACCTTTCCAAGCGAACAACTATGAATTAAGAAACTGTATTTATAATGCACAAACATTCTCTTCGTAAAATCCATGCATTAACCATCGGGGAGCTCTTCCATATATATCCTTGAAAAAATAGTGTGGCAGGCTTATGTTAGCGACAACTGAAGAGCACACGGATATTTAACATATCATCCCAGTAGCAAGGATAAATATTAAGAAACAATATGCACTATAACACAACTAATTAATCAGAGCAATTCACTTCCTGTAACTGGAGATAGGCATTCAATCACACTACAACCACAACTGCATATGCATCTTGAATGCCACAATTTGAGCATCATGCACGCCTAGCCAACAAATTGATTGTAGTTGGATAAAACTGAAGCAGGTCCCCTTGGAGTAACACCTTTGCGAGGCATGGTTTTCTGAGAAATGACGATTCAGACTACAGCCAAAGGAATAGAAGTACCAAACTGTCACAGATTGCATTGTGTGCTATGGGAGCTTGCCGAGGGTAGGGTTGTCCTTGTAGGAAAGGAACAAAATTAAAGAAAAAGCAAACACACCTGACATTAGACCTGATCACATGGGCAGTCAAGCTGCTCATTTAGGAAACCTTGGGCGTATAGGAGCCAGAGAGGCTGTCCGCTACCCCATCTGTGGTTGCCGGTGTTGCGATCCTTCTTGCTGCAAGGGGGGATTAAGGAGTTGTCGCCGCTGCTGGAAGGTCCATGGTGGAGGACATGGGAGAAGATGATGATATGGAGAGGAGACTCTTCCTGGCCCTGCCTCCACTGGTCTTGTTCCCTGGAGAGCGGGACAAGAGTAGGTGACTACTGATCGTTCGAGGCCTCTCTCAATTGGCTCTCGCACAGCGAGCCGCCATCACCCCTTGTTCCCTGGTGACACCATCGCCAATGGTCGCAGAAAGGGAGAAGAGATGACTGGGCGTACGTCAAGAGAGAGTTGAGAAGAGGTGCTGACCTGCAAGAGCTCGTTGTCATCTGCATCATGGATTGCCGTTGCCGCCGCCGCCGCCCCGAGAGAGATGATGAGATGTGTTTCGGGAGGAAAATATGGTTAGTGGAGAAAAAGCTGAGGGGGTTGAGGGAGGGGTCGAACCGGTTGAGTGGACACATTGACGAAAAAACCAGGGAAGGGTAAACGAAAAAAATCGGTGGAGGAGGAACGTGCGGGAGGAGGGCAGACGAAGGACAACGACGTAAGAGGGGAAACGGAACGCTCCGTTTCTTTTAGGTAGTAGAGATTTAAAACAAAACAGATGCTAGCCAACTCGCATAGACAGGGCTCCCCCGATCGCTTCCTTCCATGGCCGTTCAATCGTGGTCAGCGTGGTCTTTTTTTGGTTCCTGCTCGTTGGATCTTCGCTCCGGATTGACTTGTGCATTTTCACCGTGCGGTAGATCCTGGCCGGGGAATGACTTGTGGCCCTCGCGCTGGATCGGATTGGCTGGGTGCCAGTTTTTTGGGTGCGGGCGGCCGCACGGCGTGCGCACGCGCGTAGAAACCCTAGCCGCCAACCCTTTTCGTGCCCACTCCGCCTCATTCTCCTCCCCGCTCGCTCCTATCCTCCCCCATGCCGCCGCCCCCTTCCCCCCGCTCGCCTCTGCCGCCTCCTCTCCTTCCCCGCACGTCCGGCCTACCCCCTCCTCCCTCCTCCTCCATCCTCCCTCATTCGTCATCACGGCAGACCATCTCCCGTCACTTGGGCCCCATGCTGGCGGCCGGGTCGGGGTGGAGGCGCAGCAGGGCTGCAGGGGCCCTACGTGTACTACCTCTACAGCCAGTACGGGTTCGACAAGGGCGACATCGGCCGCCTCTTCATTGCCGGCTTTGGCTCCTCCATGCTCTTCGGCACCATCGTCGGGTCGCTCGCCGACAAGCAGTGCGTGGTTGCCCCTTCCTTGGCGGAGTTGCGTTGATTTCGTCGGTATGCCCCGATGGCTGATGAGGGTTTGGGTGGTCGTTCGCAGGGGAAGGAAGAGGGCGTGCATCACCTACATCCTCAGCTGCATCACGAAGCACTCGCCGCAGTACAGGATTCTGATGATTGGCCGTGTGCTTGGAGGCATTGCAACATCGCTGCTCTTCTCGGCATTCGAGTCGTGGCTCGTCGCGGAGCACAACAAGGTAACTGCTCTCACCCAGATCTACGTGCCTATCAGTACGTTGTGTTGTCCAGCTTCAGCTTCGTTCAGAAACGACCCTTCTGTTCCCGCTTAATAATTAGCTATATCTACATCTTTGGATATTTTTGTGCCTTTAATTATGTGTATTTGCGTTAGTGCTCAGCATACAAGTGGCGTGCTGAAGCTAACCAAATTTTATTGTATCAGGGAGAGTTGACTGATGTACATGAGACCCAGGCGAAAATGAGTGTGCTAGCGGAGGCTCCAGGGATGCAGGGTGATAGGGCCCAGTCTATGCTCCGGTTGTGTTGTTGGGTGAGCTTCTTCACCCTTCCGGTTGTGCTGTTGGTTCCAGTCTATGAGCAATTTTTTTTGTTTATTACTGTCGACCAAATGCTCAGATCTAGCTAGGCTTCCATATAGAATTTTTTAAGCTTTTAAATTTGTTGTGTGCCTCGGATAAGTTACTGCAAATGGGATTATTGTTCCTGCTCAGGAGATGCTCTCTGACCTGACTAGAGTCATAGAAAGATTTTTTGGTGCCATTCTTAGTTTGTTTGGTACCTTGCTCTTTCCTTGTCAAGAAAGGGATCAATTTGTCCTGGAGCTCCTGTCCCCTTTATAAAGGAGGTTTTTGTTCCTTTGCTTGATGTGTTTCCCTCCTTTCAATTGTAGGATTTTCAAGATGGGCCTTCCTATCCATAAGTTTGTCTTTATACTACATATTAATTCACTCTTTTGGGTAGATAACTAAACTCCTGTAACTTTACATAATCATTGAACTTGTCTTTCCCAATCCGAGTTTTGCTTTACAACAACTTGATTGCTTGTGTATTTGTGTAGTTTTCTGCATATTCGTACAGCTCTGAATGTTGTTCCGTTCCTTGATAAATACATCACTCTACAAGGTTGATTAAAGAAGTTAACTCTTCTTCATAGCAGTTTTTCAAATGCCCTGATGGGATGACCCTAAACATGGATAGTTTAACTTGGTATATCAGCTCAAACACCTGATCTGCAAAATGGAGTTCCATTGGTCCTAACAGCTGTTCTAAATCCTTCAAAAAGAAAAAAAAAGTGTTATACTAAATAAACTATCTGCTCTATTATTTTTATTTTTAGTCTTGCTTCCATCCATCTATATATAGTACCCTGGGTAGCTACAGCAGTGATGCTCTTTCTTTCTCTTTAGGGAAGCTTCGGACGGGATTTAGATAAGGAAAAGGAGCCCCGTGCGAAATCGAGCGTCCTGGTGTTGGGACTGATGATCCGCACTTGTTGTCTAAATGCAGAACATGCGCATTGCAGTGGTAATGTTCTGAACTGTCCCTGTGTATTCCTTAGTTAGATGTCTAATAAACCAAGAATTTGACACTTGTCAGTAAGTTCAGTATATCATTGTCTACTTAGACAAAATACATCATGGTCAAACAATACAAATATTTCACAGGTAGAAAAAGCATACAAATATTCCTGAATGCTGTCATCTATATCTTGCTGAATGTACAGAACTATTGGTCAGTTAATTCTCTCACACATCAAGCTACAAATTCAGTGTTTTCTTTCACATGGGGCTTGGCTGGTTTACATTTAATTCATGCATCATATATGTTGTTTAGTTCAGACTTGTGCATGTGCATGCATTGGCATTGATTTAACAAAGATATAGCATGGTTCTGTACATAAAATAGTATGACTATGCATGATCTATGAATAAATGCTCGGATATAGTTAGTAGTGAGATAGTAGGAGTATCATGGGCTTACAACTTCTAGATATCATTAATATTTAATGGACTGTCGTTGTTTAAAAATCTGGAATGTTCTTTCAAGAACTGTTAATCAGTGTTGGTATGAGTATTTCTTAGAGTTTGGGTTGCATGGATGTACATTACAGTAGCAGAGGTGCTTATTTTACTTTGTCCAGAAGTGGGGCTTTTACTTATTTTTGTTTACAATTTTTATCTAGCTTTCTATCAGTATCGACGACCACAAATGGGATGGATCGAGCAACCAAGACTCAGAGTGTGGTTGACAGTGCGGCCTGCTCCCAACCCTGCAGGTGCCTTACTGTACCATGCCGTCTCCTGCGTGCCATGCCCATCAAACCCAACCATCATATGAACCATGCCATGGCTCAGCCGCCTCAATTTTTAGCGCCAACAACGCTTTTCCCTGACAAGTTTTCTTAGCCATGGACAGTGAGGTCGCCCTTCTCTGATTTTCTCCGATTTCTTCATTTTCAGTTGTGATGTTTGGAGCAAGTATTAATGGTGATAATGATCTAAAATAAAATAGACCAATGGTATACACAAAAAGATACAGTAGGGACCAATTGGGTGCCTAGCTTCTTAAACCAATGATATATATAGAATATTATTTGAGTAGAATAGGAGAGATGCAATTTGATGAATAGTTCAGCATTTGTAAGAACTTTCCAGCTTACCAAGTGGACTTGACAAGCTCATGTGTAGGCCTTCAGGTGTCAAAGTTTGTCTGCAAAATTTATCTTGTTTTAGTATGCTCAGAACAACTAAAGAAACACAATCATGATTTTAACAAAAGTTAATTGGACATCCTATTGAATTTCATGGTACACCATCCATTTTTCGAGGGAGTAGAGGCATCATGCCGTGTAACATTTTAGTTTTTTCTTAGCTACCTGGCGCCTATATTTTTGAAAGGTATAAATATCTTTAACTCTCATGAATCCTTATATTATTACGGCCATATGATAGACTCGTCCAGATTAGTTATTTTAGCTATGTATGTGCAGTGTTGGCAATACATGGGAGTGTAGTTTTTGTTGCATGTGTAGTTCTATGTTTGGCCCTTTGATCTTGAAAAACAACTGCTTCTTGCCGCTCTTCAAGTTATGTCTTTTGCGACAATTTCAAGTGCCTCACTTCCTCTACACATGGATCCTGTAGGTATATCCTAATGTAAGTGACACTGTTTTCCTTCTTTATGTACCTGGACGGGAGTGCTCATGAGGATGACGACATGCTACTGAACTCAATTTCAGAAATGGAATTGGGGCCTGGGGTTTGGAGCCGGCCCCTCATTAGAAGTGCCCAGGCGGCATGTCACAGTTTTTTGCTGAGAATTTACTAAGAACAATTTTTGCTTGTCTTTAGCATGAGGCTATAAGCCCTATAGCAGTTCCAGTGTGATGGTCTACCACTTGACTAGGAAGGGGGGATTGAAAGATAGCACTTGTCGTTTGGATCAATTAGTATTGGATATTTGAGGAAGTAAATGTTTAAACCACTAAACCTTATATTCTTTTGTGAAAAGGTTATGTGTTTTTAATCCATTAGCAGAGTTAGTTTGTCTAAAATAACTAACTATTTGGACTAATATGGAATGATAAAAAATTCAGAACTAGATGTAAAATTTGATGCGCATGGCTTTGTTTAACTTGCAGTCTGTATTTCTAATATCTTCTTTGTTGCCGAGGTTGCTTCTAGGTTTTATTACTGTGGATCTAATTTAGATAATTTGTAAATAATCCTATGTAGGAGTATGCTCATCTATAACAGTTGGGGAGGGAAATCGTATGAATTACATATTTTGTCAAAAATTGGCATTACTATATGCATAAATCTAAATTATTGTTCATAATGGATTCACCACTGCTCTACATAAGCTACATTTGCTAATTGCTATGTATATAAGCTGAATTAGTAGCACTACTTCCTGTTTTCTTGCTTGCAATACCATGTATTACCTCTTTACTTTGTTCTCCACATTTTAAATTTTGTCTTTCTTTGCAAGTATAGTGGCCAACTTATGGTCTGCATTGTGTATAACCGAAATGATTGTAGTTTCCTAATACCATTATCTATAACCGAAATGAGTAGTTTCGTAATACCAAATCATGTGCGCTCACGTATTTGTCTCTTAGTGTTGCTGAATGCATGAAAACCATGCCCATGGCCAAAAGTTAAAAAAGTACGAGAAATTGGGTTTTCATTTCTCTTAGAATTGTACATGTTCATGTTGTTGTCATTTTTTCTGAAATTTAGACAACTCTTTTCGCTTAATAATAGTTTACCGATTTCAGTGCATCCTATATATATGTATGTTTTGACTGATTGGTCGTCCTCTCATTCGGACTTACTCAGTGTTGCGTTTGTGTGTTCCTTTATCATGCGCTGCTTATTTTTTGGTTGTGTGAGCGGGTTGTGTGTTGTTGTTTCCATCCTCATTTAGTATGCTGATGTTTTTAAGATGACCTCTATATTGCTGGAAACTTAAATTTTAGTTCATACATTTGAGCAACTGACTAGATTAAAAAATAATTTCTGTAAGATTGAGGCCAGTTTATTTGGTAAGGTAGAAGAAAAATAAGATGAATGCGCACATGTTATTACTGTACAAAGGCTAAACACTGAATAACACTGATGGTTCTTTCCTGAGGTTGAGTAGGAGTGTATCCCTTTTCTGTATAATTATGTCTTCGAAATTGCCGAAAGAATAGCTAGGTTCTAGAACAAACATGCTATGAATAATTGCATTACTACTTCAGTGAAAAGTTCCTGGGCATACTATGTGTTCCTCTAGACTTGGTTGAAAGTATTTCTTTTGTTATCCGATTTCTCACTAGGTACCTTTGTTGATGAATGTGTTCCTCTAGACTTGGTTATATAGACTCACATGATTACCTGATGCGGATTCTACAACTTGGAAAACACATCTAGAATATTCAAGTTGTCTGTGGTGCCCTGGAGAAAGCTTGCTACTCCAATCAACCACCTTACACGAGAATCCAGAATTGATTTGTCATTTCATGTTTGCACTATTAGAGTTTACCAACAACGCATCAAGGACAAAGTGTGTCATGGATTCCTAAGTTCCAGCTAACATAGCAAAATTGTATAGAGAGAATACCTGCATTTTGCTATTACATAGTTTGAGGCTATGTTTCTTGTAATTTTGATTATTAAAAGGATATCATTGCCAAATTATCAAGCATTTATTTATTTTCACATAACTCTTGATTTGAAATGGGACCTTGCCTCATTTGGCGCAATGAGTAATGTTATTATATGTCTTATTGTAGACAAGAAGCCAACATTCTTATTGTAGACAGCAAACCTTTGTTCTTTTTTTTGTTAAGAGGGGTTAAATTTGTTACCATATGTGCTTGCCCACAACTGAACTATGAATTTTCTTTTCAATGTACATATGGAGCTTGCCCACAACTAAACTATGAATTTTCTTTTCAATGTACATATGGATTCAACGGGTCTCTGTGCCCTTTTTGGCGATGGCACTCTTGCTCTAAAAAAAGGTTCTGTACCCAGTTTTATTCCACAGGTTCTGGGAGATCCTTCGTGTAAATGATAGCACGCAAAAATGTCATATATTTTGTGATGGAGGGAGTATTACTTATCCATATTAATATTGTGAAGGATAAGTTACATAGGAGAGAAACTTTATCACCAAATGAAGTTTTTGATATGCAAATAATTCTCTGTTCAGATCATATACGCCTAAGTTGAGAAAAATAATGGCTTTAAGTTCTTTGTTAAATTGGGCTGTAGTTCCATTTTGCTTCAAGTTCTCAACTGTTTGAATAAGGAAGATAATTACAATCATTCTTTCTCTTGCCTAATTACATCTTGATATCAGTAGGCTGAAAATGACATTGCATATTTTAAAAGAATCGTTCATACCTTTAAGCATTACGAAGATACAAACAATTGCTACATTGGAAAACACTATTTTGCAGATAACTCTGGGTTTGAACTGGAACCTTGTGTCATTTGGCGCAATGGGTAATTTTGTTCACAGTACTTGCTTATGAAGTTAAAGTTGGCATATATGCCTGCCCATGAACAAGTCTATTGATACATGTTTTTTAAAGCACACATGTTAGTGGGTCTTCGTGTCATTTGCGTACATGATTTCAAATGGATCCATTTGCGTACATGATTTCAAATGGATCTTTGCGAATATGGTAGCAAGTATTTTGTGCTATGAAATTAAAATGTCGTAAATACATCTCATCGTAGACAACAATCCAACATGTTTCTTATTAAAGGGGATCAATCATGATTTTTTTTCATCGCGCACATGAATTGAGCGTGCCTCTGAGCCATTGGTCGCGACGGGTCCATGATAACCATATTTTCAACTAAAATAATGCTTCTTTAGCTGGTCTGTACATGTTATACGATTTAAAAAATGAGCTTTCTACTACCGATATCGAATAGGTTCTTGCAAAATGAAACTATTTTCATTGACAACATGTCTTTAGCGGCTCTCTGCGTCATTTGGCGCAATGGGTCAACTAGTCTTTTCCTAATAATAAAGGACGGATTGGCTCCGTGGGTTCACCGTCACAATACGCTTCTTTTCATGAGTTTACGCTTTCACTTTAAATTTAAAATATATATATGTACGTGAGGTGGTACTAATTCGGGAACCAACGTCCTGTGCATAATGCATCGCGCCGCCGCTTATTGTCGTTTCGCTCGCGAACGAGCGACGCACTCGCTCGCCAGCCGCCCCGTGCTTCGTGCGCATGGGCCTGCCCCCGGCGCCCTGGCCTAGCTTCGTTCGCGTGAACGCCCAGATCCACAGTCTTTTGGCCCGTTGGCCCAATATGAGCACTGCCCGCTAATCCTTGCCCATTGCATGTTTTGCTATCCCTCGCATGCTCCCTGTGTAGCTCGGTTCTGCAGGATTCGGCCCGTCTATGTTTCTTCTCTGTCCGCTGCGATTTCTGCCGGTGTTTGTGAAAAGGGAGAAGGTTCTTTTTTTGAAGGCAAAGCAATGCTTTATAACTTAATGGTGCGTGGGCATATCACCCAACACACAAGCAGCTACTGAGGGCGGTACAATCGTCTCCCAATCCATACATGCACCCAATAAACATCTACGGCCTATCTGGCCAAGCTCATGCGCTACTGCATTTTCATTACGCGAACAAAGGTTCACCCTATGCCGTGCAAACCAAAGTTTCAACTGGAATTTGATGTCCTCTATGATGACTGCATACGGCGACGAGTCGATCTTCTGTATATCCATCGCCTCCGCCAACAGCTGGGAATCAGTCTCAAAAGTCACCCGGACCGCGCCAATGTTAGCTGCAAGGGCAACCGCTCCAGCCATCGCTTGAATTTCTGCACCGAAGGCATCTTGGGCTTGTTCATTCCTTCCTGCTCTTGCAGTAATGACCTGTCCAGAAGCATCCCTGGCAACCGCCCCCTAGCCGCAGAAGAAGCTGCCAGGTATAAAGGCCCCATCAAAATTGATTTTGATCTCATCTGGTTTGGGCGGCGGCCACTTCCCCGTCCTCGTTCCCTTTCCTTTTGCAGAGAAGATCTCTCCGTATTCCAAAGTACTGCATCGAACTCTTCTTATAATTTCAGGAAGTCATGGGGCTAGCTCTCCTTCCCTTGTCTTATTTCGGATATGCCACCACTGCCACCATAAAGTGATGATTGTTACCCGTTTGTCTTCAGACATGGCCCAAAGCGCATCAAGCATAGCGTGAACACTTGTGATCTCCTCTAGCATACTCCTCTCCACCTCCAGACCAAGCTCCCTCCAAGCTGGTTTAACATGCTTACATTTGATAAATAGATGCGCCCCATCTTCCTCTACTCTACCACAGAAGAAGCATTTAGATTGATCAAGCTTCAGACCCCTGCGTTTCAGATTTGCACATACCACCAATGACTCATGCCTTAGTCTCCAGACAAACATTTGGAGTTTCCGTGGGCAAGGCAATTTCCAGATTCTCTTCCAGGAATCATCTGTAATTGCTTCTAGTCGTCCGGCACTAGCTGAGCTTGTTCCCGGGCCTCCGTTTTGCTCCTGTTTGTACAACTCCACATGAAGTTTATAAGCACTTCTAACCGAGTGGTTTCCCTTGCTATCAAAATGCCATGCCAGGAAATCATCTACACCATCCCGCAGAGGGATTTGCAAAACATGTCGAGCATCCTCAACACAGAATGTATCCCTTACTAAAGTTTCGTCCCACTGGCCGGTGATTGGGTCAATGAGTTCGTCAAATTTTGTCAGTAAACTAGCCCCTCGAGGTGTGATCACTTGCCTCGACCAGGCCCTTGGTATCCAGGGATCTTTCCAAATGTCCACCTCTCGCCCATTGCCAATCCTCCATATGTGTCCTTTCTTGACAAGTTCCAGACCAAGCAGAATGCTACGCCATGAGTAAGAGATGCCATTATGAGGAACCGCTTCCAACGCACTTTGGTGTGGGTGGTACCGGGCTTTGAGTACCCTTGCACACAGACTCCCCGGATCCTGGATCAACCTCCAGCCTTGCCTCGATAACATGGCGATGTTGAAACTATGCATATCTCGAAACCCAAGCCCCCCTCGCGCTTTAGGTTGCGTTAGCTTATCCCAACTCAGCCAGTGCATAGGATTTTGCTTGTCCTGTTGGTGCCACCAGAATTTGCCTAGCAACGTATTTAGCTCCGAACAGAAAGTTTTTGTTAAGTCGAAGCAAGACATTGCAAAGGTAGGCATTGCTTGTGCTACACCCTTCACCAAAACCTCCTTGCTCTCCTTTGCCAGCAGTTTCTCTTGCCAACCATAGACTCTACCACACATATTCTTTTTGAGCTAATCAAAAGTCTTCCTTCGGGACCGTCCCGCATGTACTGGTAGCCCGAGATACTTCTCGCTCCAGTCCTCACTATTGATGTTGAGCGCGGTTTTGACTGTTGTTCTCATTCCTCCATCAGTATTCGGACTAAACATTAACGCCGATTTCTCCACATTGATGCATTGCCCAGAGCAATTCTCATATAGCTGCAGTATTCCATGAAGAGCTTCTGCCTCCTGTTGGTTTGCCTTAATCAACAGCATCGAATCATCTGCGAAGAATAGGTGGGATACACAGGGCGCTCGGGGGCACACCTTGATCCCGCTGATTGTTCCTTTCTGTTCTGCATCATGTAGCAATGCCAAGAGCCCCTCCGCACACAACACAAAGAGATAGGGGGACACCGGGTCCCCTTGTATTAAGCCCCTTGATGGACAGAACTGTTGAGTTAGTTCCCAATTGACTTTGATCTGGTAGCGAACTGACCGAACACATTTCATGATTAGGTCTACCCATGCCCTCCTGAAGCCCAATCTGCACATCATAGCTTCAAGAAAATTCCACTCAACCCGATCATACGCCTTGCTCATGTCAGCCTTCACCGCCGTATACCCATTGGTGCCACTCTTCTTATTCATGACATAGTGCGAGATCTCATACGCAATGAGAACATTATCTGTTATCAGCCTTCCCGGGACAAATGCACTCTGGTTTTCGGATATCAATTCAAAGGGAGGATCATCTTCAATCTGTTGGCTAAGACCTTAGAGACAAGCTTGT
This sequence comes from Triticum dicoccoides, assembly GCF_002162155.2. Classification (NCBI taxonomy): domain Eukaryota; kingdom Viridiplantae; phylum Streptophyta; class Magnoliopsida; order Poales; family Poaceae; genus Triticum; species Triticum dicoccoides. Next base: position 257,578,012 of record NC_041381.1, on the reverse strand, counting down.
ACAACACATTACACAGCCTGATCGGACGTAGGTCCTTTATTCTTTTCGGATTTTTCACCTTGGGAATCAACACCACATAGGTGTCGTTCCACCCTTCCGGCATGTCTCCTCCTCTTAAGACTTCCAGTACCTCATCCACAACTTGGTCTCCCATGAAATGCCAGTGCCGTTTGAACACAATAGAAGGCATGCCATCCGGCCCCGGTGCCTTGAGGTCACCAATGTGGTCAAGTGCAGCCTTGACCTCTTCCCGCGTGAATTCAGCCAGCAGGATATTGTTCATGGCCTGAGTAACCCTTGGCTGGACCTTATCAAGGAGCTCTGGCAACCGATGGGGTTGAGACGATGAAAAAAGATCCTGAAAAAATGAGCAAACATAGTTAGTTAAATCCTTCCCTTCCTCCACCATCGTCCCATCCTCCCTTCTTAACTCCTTAATTCTATTCTTCTTCTTCCTCGCCGAGGCCACCGACTCGAGGTATTTGATGTTACGGTTATCATCTCGAAGCCACCACATATGGGCTCTTTGCTTGAGTTTTGTATGTTTCTTCTCCTCCAGTTCATCAACTAGACATCTCAATCTAGCTTCTTCTCTGATCTTGTGGTCCGACACATCCTCTCGCATGCAAACCTCCAGGTCTTTCCTTGCCTTTCTAAGCCTTCCTTCCAACTCCCCCACCACCTCCTTACTCCATTTGCTGACATCTCCTGCCACCCTGCGTAACGCTTTGGCTACCCCTCCACCACCCGCTTCCTTACTGCTCTCCCAGGCTTCCCTGATTACATCTTCACATCCATCCTCCTGCAGCCACCTAGCCTCAAAACGAAAAAACCCATCTCCACGCTTCCACTCCCTGTCCGTGCTTACAGAGTTAACCACAATAGGTCGATGATCAGAATGTCTAGGCGGTCCATTGATGACTGAATGGTTCGGGGAATGCGTGCACCACTCTTCATTTGCTATGGCTCTGTCAAGCCTCTCGCAGATATATGTATGTAATTCTTTGCTATGATTCCTCCATGTGTACATATCTCCTTCGAACCCAATGTCCTCCAGTTCACAAACTTGCATAGCCTCCCGGAAGCCATCTAGATAGTGTTGGGGTCGAGCTGCACCTCCTGTTTTCTCTGTACTCGTCAGTATCTCATTGAAGTCACCAATACACAGCCACGGTCTCCCTCCTTGGTGTTGCTGTTTTAGGAGCCGTAGTGTTCTCCATGTCTCTTTTTTTCTTTCCATAGCCGATTCCCCATACATGCCCGTGAGCCTCCACACGAGCCCATCCTCCATCTTCACATCTACATCAATATGCCTCCTCCCAAACGAACGCAGAGTCACATCAACCTCCTTTCTCCAAAACATTGTCACCCCTCGACTCCTCCCTTCCCCCTTCCAGGAACACATATGAACGAGTCCAAGCATCCATCTAAAGCGGTCAAGTTCCTTCTCCTCCAGTCTAGTTTCACACAAAAACAAAATGTCGGGCTCCTCCACTCTTCCCAGATCGAGAAGAGAACGAACTGCCGGGCCGTTCCCGAGCCCCCGGCAGTTCCAGCTCACGATTTTCATTGCTCCCGGCGGGGCTGCATGAGCAGCCCGGCCGATATGCTTATGGTGTTTTCTTCCTCCGTCTGTTCTCCTCCACTCCTCTTCCGCTCTTCCACCTGTCCTAACCCTTCCAGCCTCCGGCCCTTCTTTGCAAGAAGATCATCATCCACCTCCATCTCTTCTCCACCTCTTTTTCCCAACTGCACTCCCAGGCTTGGCTGGTTTTCATCCCCTCCTCTGCGCACCTTTCTCTTAAAAGTTTTGTTTTGCAGGCCCTTTCCTTCCTTTCCCTCCTTTCCATCTTTCACCTCCTCCTTCTTACTGTTCAATATACTATCCTTGGTCCTCTCTACTGCCATTTGCATATCTTTTTTGCCCTCCGACTCCCCCTTTTTCTCCTGTATAATTTTCTCCATGGATCCCCCAGCTAGATCTTCTGTTGTAAATATAAGTTGTTTCACCGTTTGGCTATCCGACATTTATTTCTGCTCCGCACCCACAACTACCTTTGCTGGGCTGTTAACTTCCATGTCCTCACCATCCTCATTAATTTTTGTGCTCCTTGATGAGTCAGTTCCCTTCCTCCAGTGTGAGGCGTCACTCCCTGATCCACTTGTGCCCCTACCCAGATTGTACTGTCTTCTTTCCCCAGTCAGCTTACCCCCTCCACTTCCTCTACCCGTATTAGCTGATTTCGAACCACTATTGGACCTGCTACTCAGCCACTTCATGCTTCCTCCTTCATCTATCCTCATATGTGACTCCTCTGCTCTCATCCAAGGTCCATATTGAGGGGCCTCCCCCTGCACTGGCTTTTTGCAACACTCCTTCTCTCCATGCCCTATGACGCCACATGTATAACAAAAGTCCGGTAAATATTCATATTCAAACCTACACCATAAGAAATCCTTCCTCTTGCTATACTTCTTCTGCGTATCTGTTCCAACTGCGATGTCCTCCGATGATCCTTCCTTGTTCCTCTCCCTCTCCAACACAAAACCCCTCATTAGCGGCTCCGTGATATCCAACCTAACCTTCAAGCGTAAGAACTTTCTACAGCATTCCCATCATGCCCGACATCCACCTCAACCACTTCATGGAAATCCGCTCCGATCTTCTCCCCAATGGCCCTATTCATATGTCCCAGGGGCAGGCCAAAAACCCTAACCCACATAGGAATCAGATTGAACTCATATCCATCCACTGTTTTTTCCGGGTCAAAATCCTCCATAACAATTAACTCCTTATCAAACCACCACGGACCCTCTTAAGGGCTCTCCTCCATCCCGATGCCTGCCTAAAGGTGAATAGAAACACATTGGTTCGCAACTCCTTACATCCCAATCCCTTGATCGGGCACCAAATTCTTCCCAGCGTCTGCACAATTACTCCTTCACGCACTGGCTTCTCCGAGAATAGTTTACCCACTGCTTGGGGTTCATCTGGAGACCACTCGATCGCCTTCCCCTTCTCCACTTCCCCAATCTTTAGTCCCTTCCTCTCCGCCGCCGACAACTTCAGCCCTCTCATCATCCCTTCCACATCATCCCTTCCACATCATCCATCCTTGCTCCCCCCCTACTCCCTGCTACAAGAACCCTAACGCATGGACTGCTTATGGTGGATCGGACGGGATTGTGGGTATGGAAAAGACTCCGAGCCCTTGCGCTGGATTAGAACTGCAGCCCGAGAACTCCCAGGCGAGGGAACCCTAGCGATCTCAAGGGATCGCATCACGATCGCCTTTCCGTGACTCCCGCTAACTGTCACCCTAGGGACGGACAAAAGAAATCACGTGCAAAGGGAGAAGGTTCTGGTTAATAGATAGTCCCACATTGTCTTCTTGTACTCAATCTCGCCAGTTTTAATATGTTTACGAGTTGACGTTAACAAGCAGCATTGAGAGAGTTGGTCAAAGAAGGAACCAATGGGCATCCTGAAAGGATGAGGAAGGAGAGGAGGGAAGATAGGAGACCGGGTCACAAGGGACGGGACAAGAGCGGGGGTGAGCTGCACACTGGCGGGGTCGTGCTGCTGCTGGTGTAGATCACCGGCGAGGGAGGGACCGGAGTTGAGAAACGGTGCGGGGATGACCAAGGCCGCCGAGGCCCCGTCCCCGTCAGAAGGGCAAGGGATCTAATCCAGCTCCCACGCGCACTTTGTGAGGAGGGCCCCTACTACACTAGCCTTCATTTCCTTCAAAATACAAAAGCTCAGGTTTTATGCACCGGTACTAAATGTTTTAAGAGCAACTTCAATGGGGCGATCCAAACGGACAGCGATTTCGTTCACTTTTTGTCCGTTTGAATCGGGCGTCCGCCCTATTTTAGATATGCGTCGGCAGCGCGTCCAACGCGCCGACCCATATGTACCGGCGTGGCCGGCTGGCCCCTAAATTTTTCCATGAATTTGCATAGTTTGAATTAAATAACATAATTTGGACCGAATAAAATAGCATAGTTATTACAAGCCGAATGAAAATAAAAATGTCTCACATAGTTTTGCAAACGAATAAAAAAAGATACATCTATTGGTTGCCAACATGAGCCCACATGTGCTCAACCAAATCATTTTGCAGTTGCACGTGAACTGTCGAACAACTTGCGGGCGTCGACGAAGAAGACGGCCGGTGAAGGGAGTTGCGGCGCGCACGGACCAGCTAGCTACCCTACTGGCGTCCGACGAGTGGGCCGGCGTCCGACGAGCGTGCCGGTGAGGACCCTGGCCGGGCGGCAAGGCATCTTCTTGGTCGGGGGCAGCTGTGTGGTTGGGGTGGGGGCGCGGGGGTGGGAAGCAGTCGGCTCCCCGACGGCAAGACGACGGCGACAGGCGACGTGGGAGTGGGCGGTGTTGTTGGGCGGATGTGGAGGCGCCGGCAGCTGGCAGAGTCGCCGGCAAAAATGGGCAGCGACGTCGACGACGAAGGAGGCAGGCGAGGATTGTTGTTGGATGGGGGAGGCCAGTGTGCCATCGACCAGCGGGCGGGGAGGAGAAGGCGAGTGTGCACGCGTCCGTCGCGTGTCCGCACCGACGCAAATTTGGCTCAAAAATGGGCCGAGAATGGGTCGCCCGTGGACGAAAAATGGACGCGCGTCCGTTTGGGTCGCCGCGTTGGGCCGCCTTTTGTGTCTGCGTCGACCCAAACGGACGATGGCGGACGAAATGGATCGCCCCATTGGAGTTGCTCTAACCACCGAATAAAATACCTAAGCACCGAATTAAAATGAAATTGGTTGCAAATCATCCATGAGCGCAATTTGCATCTAGCATTGGTTTGTATATGTGGTCCATGTGCTTCTGCTGATGCATGCATGGCGCAGCCTCCGCCTATCCTTTATTACTCTCTTCACCGCAACAAACACCATCATTGTCCATGAAACTATAAGTTAGTATAGCGAGGTGCTCGTGGGAACGACATGCTACAGTGCGATGACCAAACTCATCGCCATGTAATTGACCACATTCATCTTGAATTGGTTGACAATGTGACAAAGGGGGGGACTGGCAAAAACAGTGTGTTAAAGTGTGATGACCAAGCTCACCTTGAGATTGATCATGGTTGTCTTTAATTGGTGGATGATTGACAACCATCGGCGATGGTGATGAAGAGGAGAAGTAACAATATGGATGGTCATATTAATCCGGGTTGTGAACTATATGGCACCATTACCAGAAGCTGCCGAAGATAACATGCTTACTGAGTTGATATGTATGATATTTATTTTCACGCGATGCAACGCACGGGCATTTGTGCTAGTCTCTCCCTAATAATAAAGCACGGATTGACTCCGTGGGTTCACCGTCACAATGCGCTTTTTCCTATGGTTTTACGCTTTCACTTTGAATTTTAAAAGTTATTCGAGGTGGTACTAATTCGGGGAACCACGTCGCGCTTTTACTTGGGCCTCGCCTTGCCTTGCAATCGTTTCATGTGGCTGATGTGTTGCCACTTGGGCCTCGGCCCGTCTGCATTAGATGTTCGAGCCGGTGTTTTTCTAAAAAAATAATTGTGACTAATAGATAGTCCCACATCATTTACATGTCGAGAGTCTCATCAGTTTAAATGTGTTTGTGAGTTGACGACAACAAGCAGCGTCGAAGGAGTTGGTAAAAGAAGGAATTAATCGAGCGGGAGATGCTGCCTCAAGAATCGAAGGAATTATGGAAGAAAAGAATAGAGGGATCTTGCGGGGGAGGCGGACGAGCCGAGCGAGGGGACAAAACTACACCAGGCCGACAACGAGGTAGGAGGTCGCAGCGGCGGAGCTCTTCCCGGCTGGATCGCGCCTGATCCGAAGGGAACGAAGCAAGGGCGAACGGATCCACGTAGGCAGGGGCTTGAGGTGAGGAGCTTGAAGGAGGCTACACTTGCCTGAAGAAAATAGAAAGGGAATTCAGAGAAGAAAGAGACGGCAAGGGAGATGGCAGGGGCGCGACGGGGCGACTGAATGCTCACCAACGAGGTCAGCGGCCGCGGGGCCAGGTTGGCGCGGTGAAGGTCCGGCGAAGCAGGGATGGCAGCGCCATGGTTGGTCCTCTGCGAAGCAACGAGGGAGAGAGAGTGTCGGTGTCAAAACCGGCGGATCTCGGGTAGGGGGTCCCGAATTGTGCGTCTAGGCGGATGGTAACAGGAGACGAGGGACACGATGTTTTTACCCAGGTTCGGGCCCTCTTGATGGAGGTAAAACCCTACGTCCTGCTTGATTAATATTGATGATGTGTGTTACATAAGTAGATCTACCACGAGATCAAGGAGACTAAACCCTAGAAGCTAGCCTATGGTATGATTGTTCTTCATCCTACGGACTAAAGCCATCCGGTTTATATAGACACCGGAGAGGGCTAGGGTTACACAGAGTCGGTTACAATGGTAGGAGATCTACATGTCCGTATCGCCAATCTTGCCTTCCACGCCAAGGAAAGTCCCATCTGGACACGGGACGAAGTCTTCAATCTTGTATCTTCATAGTCTTGGAGTCCGGCCGATGATGATAGTTCGGCTATCCGGACACCCCCTAGTCCGGAACTCCCTCAGTAGCCCCTGAACCAGGCTTCAATGACGACGAGTCCGGCGCGCATGTTGTTTTCGGCATTGCAAGGCGGGTTCCTCCTCCGAATAATTTGTAGAAGATTGTGAACACCAGGATAGTGTCCGGCTCTGCAAAATAAATTTCACATACAACCGTAGAGAGAATAATATTACACAAGTTCAATCTGCTGACGTATTTTATGGCGTAACATCACACCACTACCAAGCCTTCAAATTGTTTTTATTGTTCCATCTCAGCGCGATTAGTGAGGCGGTTTCCTTGGCACGTCTTGTTGAAGCAGAGATCGTGTTCCCCTTATTCCGGGATTCCCATCAATACGGACGTGGGTAACCCAACCGCGCCATCAATCGCGACGCTTGGGGGATAAGCGAGTTTTACCAGGCCGGTGGGGACGCGTGTTTCCGTTCGCCCATATAAGGGGATAAAGATCCAACCTTTTTACCTGCGCCTTCTTCCTCCTTGGCTTATCCATCTCTGTGAACTCGAGCTCTAGCGCCCAAGCCCGCACATCTCACCTCAACCTTCTCCAAACATGTCCGGAGCGGGAGGCAAGTGGATGGCCTCCTCCGTCACGGAGGGGCATATTCAGAAGCTGCGCAGCGCCGGATACTTGTCCAGCGACATCGCGCATCGGCTCCCCGACAAGGGAGAGCTCATCCCCACCCCTAGGCCCCATGAGAGGGTAGTATTCCTTCCCCATTTCCTCCGCGGACTGGGCTTCCCACTTCATCCTTTTGTCCGGGGGCTCATGTTCTACTACGGCGTAGATTTCCATGATCTGGCCCCGAATTTTATCCTCAACATCTCGGCGTTTATCGTCGTGTGCGAGGCCTTCCTGCATCCAGCCCCACTTCGGCTTGTGGCTCAAGACCTTCAGTGTCAAGCCGAAGGTTGTGAAGGGCAGCCAAGCGGAGTGCGGAGGCGCCATGGTGGGCAGGATGTCCCACGTTACGTGGCTGGAGGGTACTTTCGTGGAAACCATTAAGGGGTGGCAATCGGGATGGTTCTACATCACCGAGCCGCGTGATCCCGAATGGGCAGCGGCCCCCGAATTCAGATCCGGCATCCCCACACGGCTCACCTCCTGGAAAGAGAGCGGCCGGATTTGGGGCGATTCGGAGGAGCTGACCGGACTCCAAGCCTGCGTCCAAAAGCTGGTGGACAAGAAGCTCAAGCTCGTCAACGTAGTCCAGGTCATGCTCATCCGCCATATTCTCCCTTGCCAACGACGGGGCTTCAATATGTGGGAGTTCGATCCGGCGCAGCACCAGACTTTAAATGGGCTCTTCGACACTACGTACGAAGAGGTCTGGAAGGTGCTGTTCAAGGGCGCCGAGGCTCCCGCATCCGCTACCGAAGATCGTGGATTCAGCTCGCAGCGTCCAGCTGACGAGGTAAGTGATACTGTCCTTTACGGGACGCTTGTTATTCATAGTTTGACTCTATGCGGGATCTAAACTCCCTTTCCTTTGACAGGACTGGCTGAAGAAGGCCGCACAGGCTATCTGTCCGGCCCCATTGCCAGAGGACCCAGCTGACGCCCGCCTAACGGGGCTGCTGGCTCCGGCACCCCACGTGGTGCCGGAGAAGAAGGCCAAGAAGAAGGCCACGGGGACTCAGAAGAGTTCCCGTTTTCAGGTGCTATCGAACGATGAACCCAAGGCCGACTCCTCCCACCAAGGCGAGGAGGAGAAGAAGAAAGCCTCTCCCCCAGCGGGGGGAGGGAAGAAACGGAAGGCCTCCCCAACAAGGGAGGCCGAAGGGTCCAAGAGGGGAAGAACTCTTCCCCCGGACTGTTCCGCCAACGCCAGTGACGACGACGAGGACTGGCCTCCAAGGGCCAAGCCTCTGGCGAGATCGTAAGTATCCGGACTCCCGAATAACTTCAAGGTTTTCGATTTCCGCCACATTATGTCTTTCTAATGCCGCATACAACCCTGCAGTCCGCCTAAGGATGATCTCCCCACTTCGTCGAGCGGGTCCTTAGGGGCGTCGGATATGGATTGTCTTCCGACTGCCTCCACCCCCCTTGATGCGGATGATGCCGAGGTGGGATCCCAAGAAGGGACCCACCAGGAGGAGAGGGCCCCGGAGGTGTCGCAGGACAACCTCCCGGACTTTGCACCGGACTCAGCCCCGGAACCCATAGTGGCTCCGGAGTCCGGCGGGCGACCCCTTCGGAAGAAGGGCAAGACCGCGACGCCGGCTGCCTCCGTCCAACCGGAGGTGCCGGATAATTTGCTGGAGGTGCTCAACGGCGCCTCCATCAAAGAGGAACACCGCACTGTTATGAGTGCGGTGATTCAGAAGGTTCAGCTCGCCAAGAGCGGGCTGACCGAAGCCTGCAGCAGCCTTCTAACAGGCTTTGAGGTAAGAATTTCAATATATGTAAAATGGTACCGCATAGACAGTAGCCCCTGATGCTCGGTTTGGTGTTCGGAAAGAAAAGCCGGACTAAGGATCTTTAGAAAGATAATCGCAGGAGTCATGAAAATATGTCAATATGGGATTGCAGGCTGTGCTGCTGACCTCTGCCGCACTGACTGCGGAGGTCAAAACTTTGAAGGAAAACCTCGAGCAGTCCGAGAACGAGCTCGGCCATGCCAAGAAGCAGCTCGAGGAAGAAGAAGGTGAATAATACCTTACGAAAATTGTACCTTACAGAAAAGGATTTGGTTGCAAGAAAAATGACAAGGATAACTGGGGTATTGCAGGGGCCACGAACGAGGTGGCGACCCTGAAGGAGGCGGTGGCCGCGGCCGAACGCAATGCGGCTGCGGAGCGCACCGAGCGAGAGAAACAGGAGGCGCGGGTGGCGGAGGTACAACAAGAGCTCCAGGATCTCGTGAAGAAACACGAGAGCCTGGAGCGTGACTCGAAGACTCGAGAGCCTAAGCTTGCAACGGCTCTTGAGAGTGCCAAAGCCGCTAAGGCCGAAGCCTACAAGGCCCTCCAGGAGATAGAGGCGGTGAAGAAAATAGCAGCGGGTAAGGCATTTTTCATGCAAAGTAAGCATGTGAGTGTTAATTACCTGTCGCTTACCCGAATTCGGAGCTCTCCAGGAGCGTTCACAGATCTTCCCCGCAGCGTGTCCGATGCTGCCGCATTCTATCGGGCCGAGGAGGGGAGCTCAACGGAGAAGGTCTTCTGGTCTCAGTATGCTGAGGCCGGACATCCGGTGCCCCTTAGCGACCAGCTGAAGCAGCTGGTCGAGCTCCACAAGGCGGCCGAACAGGCCATGAAGGGCCTCATAGTTCGGTTGTGGCCTAAGGAGGCTATGCCTGGGAGCTACTTCGGCCTGGTGCGGCGGCTGGTGGACGCGTGCCGTGGGTTGAAGTTATCAAGCACTCCGCCAGTATCGAGGGTGCGCGTCGGGCCCTTGCCCGCGCAAAGGTGCACTGGGGCAAGATGGATGCCCAGAAGCTTGTGACGGACCCCCCACCAGAGGGAAAGGAGCATCGCACGCCCGAGATGTATTATAGGAGTGTGCTGAAGGGCGCCCGCACTATTGCGGGTGAGTGCTCCAAAGATGTAATATTTGAGTAGACTCGCATTTTGTTATCTTGTGCGCTGAAAACTTGGTTCATATGCGCTAAGCAACGCTTGTTAATTTAAAATATTACCTTCTGTGCGGCTGTTTATCAAATCCGAGAGATGGCAAGTCGTCGGCTTCAGCCCCCATGCCACGAGTGCTGGGGTGTTCGGGATAAACTCGAGCGCTCTTGTTCCCATTTTTGGGTCCATCTAGGGAGGCGCTCAACACAACGAACAAGGCAACCAGACTTATAATGCTTGAACACTCTCACTTAGCCATAGAATTCTATAATTTTAAATTTCGGCGAAGCCCCTAGTTTTTGGAAGGCCGAATTTGGGGCGCTATCCACGCCTTGGCCGGACAGAATCCGGCTCCTCGCTCGAGGCGGCATAAGTCTTTAGGGACCCGCAAAGAACCTCTTGAACAGCGACCAGCTCTCGCCTCATCATGACGGTCAGTTTTAGCTTTCTCCACTGAGGCGTTAACCCAACTCAACTGGGGCGCAATCGCAGTGGTTCTCCCAGTGCTACCTTAGCCGATAAAATGGAACGTAAGGTACCAAAACATGGGAGCCGGGCAAACCCAACTATTGACCCAAGAACATGATTCGGAGCCGATGCATATAATGCTATAAGTTCGGGGTGCCGCACTTGTGAAAGTGTTCGGACTTATCACACCATAACAAGGGAAACATAAGCCCCTGGTGTATTTAGCTGTACCAAAACATACGGATGCAACATGTCATAGATGAACATATGTGTAAGAAAGAAATGCAATTAGAAGCAAAAATGTGCTGCATTGCTTTATTCAAATAAAAACTGCTGTAAGTGCAGGACGATACAAGTGGTGCGGTAAGCAAGGGATGGGACTGTTTAACATGTCCCCCTCCAGGGGTAGGCTACGGAATAATGCATAAAACAGATTTAATGCTCATAATGGAGACCACCTGGATTTTTGTTGTAGTCTTTCTCCTTCCCTGGCTGTTGTATCGTGGGTTCGGCATGTCTGCTGCAGGACAGGGCCTCTGACGAACGGAGTCCTGTAGGTAAAAAATAAAAGGAAAAGAAAAAGAAACGACACACTTAAGAGCCCCTGGTGCAGTTGAGCCGCAGTCTGGGCTTATCATGGTCGAGCCCCTTGCCCCATGCCCATGGTATCTTCAGAGCGTAAGGGAGTACGCGAAGGATCTGTCTTAATGTTTTACAGGGGCTGGGGTTGGGGCCGCACTGCTACGCGTGCTCGGAACGTGCCAGGTGGTCGTGTTGTAGGTTACTCCGGGCACGCTTAGCTGTGTCCGGCTGCTTGGCAGCCGGACTCGAGAATTGCCTTAAAAGGCTGCTTTGTACTTCTGCCGCGAGAGCCGCTGTATGCTCCTCCATTCGGAGGGAGCGTTCAGTGTTTCCGTTGACCGTGATGACTCCTCTAGGGCCTGGCATCTTGAGCTTGAGGTATGCGTAGTGCGGCACCGCGTTGAACTTTGCGAACGCGGTACGTCCGAGCAAGGCATGATAGCCGCTGCGGAACGGGACTATGTCGAAGATTAACTCCTCGCTTCGGAAGTTATCCGGAGATCCGAAGACCACTTCCAGTGTAACTGAGCCTGTACAATTGGCTTCTACACCTGGTATGAGGCCTTTAAAGGATAGAGACGAGTGATGGAGAGGGAAATAGGAGGAGGAGGGCACAGACGGGGACTGCCTGGGTGTCGAGGTCGCCGGCGGGCTGGGCCCCGGAGCGATGCGGTGACGAGGCCATGGAGGGTGGAGCTTGGGCAGGGGATCGAGCCCCTGGCTCTCTCCTGCGGGAGCGCGGGGAAGGAGATGGGTAGAGGAGGAGGTAGCGGGACTGTCGGTGTCAAAACCGGCGGATCTCGGGTAGGGGTTCCCGAACTATGCGTCTAGGCGGATGGTAACAGGAGACAAGGGACACGATGTTTTACCCAGGTTTGGGCCCTCCTGATGGAGGTAAAACCCTATGTCCTACTTGATTAATATTGATGATGTGTGTTACAAGAGTAGATCTACCACGAGATCAAGGAGGCTAAACCCTAGAAGCTAGCCTATGGTATGATTGTTCTTCGTCCTACGGACTAAAGCCATCCGGTTTATATAGACACCGGAGAGGGCTAGGGTTACACAGAGTCGGTTACAATGGTAGGAGATCTACATGTCCATATCGCCAAGCTTGCCTTCCACGCCAAGGAAAGTCCCATCCGGACATGGGACGAAGTCTTCAATCTTGTATCTTCATAGTCTTGGAGTCCGGCCGATGATGATAGTTCGGCTATCCGGACACCCCCTAGTCCAGGACTCCCTCAGTAGCCCCCGAACCAGGCTTCAATGACGACGAGTCCGGCGCATATATTGTCTTCGGCGTTTGCAAGGCGGGTTCTCCTTCATGTTCCATGTGTTTGCCGGATAGTGTCCGGTTGCTTCATAAATGTTGCGCTCCTTGGCTTCCACGTCCAATAATGGCCTTCTTCCACGTGTTGTACGAATGCGAAAAGCCAGGGTATTCTTACGTTTTACCCCCTAGCTGTACGAATAAGTTGCCTATAAGAGAGGCGAGGATCCAGATCCAAATCACACCATCCTCCTTCCGCAAGTACTCATCGAGGCGCATCTGACAAAAAATCCATTCCAACATGGATAGTCGACGCGACTCCTCTTCTCGCGCTCCCAGTCCTCCGCCAGGAGATTGGAGGAGATGCTCAGTCCCGCATAGCGAGTTAGTGACGCTCCAATCAGAGGGATACCTTCCCCCAGCCTTTATGGTTCCGGTTCGAGCTGGACTGGCCACCTACAAGGGTGGGAAGCAGGCGGAGAGCATCCCCAATCCCTCCAAAGGAGAGCGGGTATGCTTCGTCCCCTACTTAATAAGGGGACTCGGATTTCCCATACATCCGTTTCTCCGGGGGCTCCTGGAGTTCTATGGACTCCAACTTCACCACCTCGCACCTGCCTCCATTTTGCACATCGCGGGCTTTGTAGCTCTTTGCGAGCTGTTCTTGGGCATCGAGCCCCATTTTGTGCTGTGGAAGAGGCTATTTTGCCTCGTACCCCGTTCTCACGAGGGGTCGATATATCAAGTGGGCGGAGCCGAAATATGGCGCATCGTCGGGACCGGATATCTATCCGGAACCCCGAAGAAGGCATCCGAAGACTGGCCTTCGGAGTGGTTCTATATGGAAGACGCCCCGCTACCGGATCCAGTTCGGATCGGCCTCCCGGAGTTTAGCAACGCTCCTCTGAAGAAACGCCTGAGTTGGCGCCCACGGAGCCCTCAACGGGAAGATGACAGGAGTGTCCACTATCTGATGGGCCGGATACGGTTACTAGCCCATTCCGGATTAACCATGATTGGAGTCATGGCCACATGCATTATGCGAGGGGTGCAGCCGCTCCAATATAGGGGCCACCCCATGTGGGATTTCAACGGGGAGAATGACGCCACCCGTCATGGCCGCACGGGGCCGGGGTCGGCCGCCGATCTGGTGAAGATCCTGTCCGGCTTGTACAAGGGGGATAAGGAGGACTTCCTCCGCATGAGTCCATTGAATGGATTCTCCATGAATAACCCTCGGAGCTGGGTAAGCGGACGTTTATATATCTGATCCGTGCTTTCAAAGATAAGTGTTTTACTTTATGATTTCGACGCAGGAACTGCGCTGGGATGTGGAGGGCATAGAAAGCCCAACTCCACAACCCGAGGATCCGGGAAGATCCCTTGATCCGGCCTCTGAAGAGGATCCGGACATAAAGGTGGAATTGATTGACGGGGTGTTCCACCAGCTTAGCATAGACAATGCTTTAGTCGCCATTACGACTGACTACCTCGGTTTATGTCCGGCTTCCCAGGTGAGTACGACCGAAGTCTTGACACCGTTACTTTTTTAATGCTTATTTCTGACCACTGTGTACCAATGGTGCTTCGCAGGAGGTGCCTTTACGGCGGGAAGCCGAGACCGCGGTGACTGACCAAACGAGGTCAGTGCGGCCTAGCAGGCGGAAGAGGAGTGCGGCGCGAATCGAAACGTCGTCGCAAAGGTATGGTGCACCATTGTCTTTTAAGGGAAAGACTCCTGGGAGGTATATTAATGCTCATGATTCTTCCAGGAGAAAGAGCGCTCGCTAGACTGAGTCCGGAGAGGGTGCCAACCAAGCCTCCGCCAGCCAGGCTCCAACGCCTGGTCTGGAGGGGGAGGCGAGCGCAAGGCGCGAGCCAGATGCTCCTCCAATGGAGGATGCCGACAGGTTGTCCGCCACCAGGTCTGAGGTGGAGAGCGCCATGAATCACAAGCGCCGTCGGACAGTTCTTCGTGACGCGTGTTTCTCCCCAAAGGCATTGAATGCCTTTAATGCGGGAGATGCGCACCTCCGTGCTGCTCAAGATGGTTTAACCAGAGCCACGGAGCAGTATGTAAAAGACATACGGGTGAGGAATTTTAATAGTTATATATGCCAGTAGCCCCCGAGACTTAAAATAGTTAAACTAACTGATTTAAGGATCATTTGTTATGCAGGATCTTACCGAGAAGAATACCCACCTATCCCAGGAGCTTCAAGAATGCAAGGCCCAACTTGAGGCCGCACTAGCCGCTGCCGGGGGAGCCACGGAGACCCCCTCTGGTAATTCATATTTTGAAAAGAGAAGTAGTTTATGAAGTGCGGCGTGTGTGTATAGTCTGACAATAATATTGCAGAGGGTGCCGGACTAGATCCGGACAAGCAACATCTGCTGCGCCAGTTGAAGGCCGGCGAGAAGGTGCTTATCAGGGTGCAGCAGGAGAGGAACAAACACCAAGATGCCAACACCCAGCTGGGCAAAGAACTAAAAGATGTCCGGGTCCAGCTGTCTAACTCCGTAAAGGAGAATCGGTGGCTTCGTCGCGGCATTTATAGTAAGTGCTTGAGCAAACTCTTTTGAAAAGAAGAGTTCGGCGAGAAAGTCGATTGACAGAAATGTGTCTGTAGGTGTGCTCACGGGTCGTCCGGCGGAGGAGATGCCTGGTTCCACGGGAGACCCTCTTCCCGAGCTGCTGCAACTGCACGAACGTGTTCGGCAGGCGATGAGCGGCGTCGTTCAGGCCTTATGGCCTTCCATCTCCCTACCTGAGGGTCTTGGAGGGCTTGCTGAGAAGCTTCAGGGAGTACGGAGGCGTCTCCGTCTGTGGAAGATATCGGCCTGCCGTCAAGGCGCCAGGGAGGCCTGGGCCATGGTGAAGACGCGGTACCCGAAGGCTGACCCAAACCACATGGCCGAGGTCGGGCCTGTGGGGCCCGATGGGAAGGAGATCCCTGTGAGCCTGATGTATGGCCAAGTAGAGTTGGCCGCGAAATATTCCCAACAGGACTGTAAATTAGACAGCCTGTTAGATGGGATTGAAGAGGAGTATAATCAGTCAGTTTGACGATGTAATTTTAAAATGACATGTAAAATGCCTTCTAGCCGGATTGTAGATCGTTTGTCTTTGCGGACCGTTTCGCTTCAACCTTGGGACCCAACAGTCCGGAGTGTGTCCGAATACCCTTACGGTTATAAAAGAACCGGGGCATGCATGGAGACAAGGCGTAGGGGTCATAATTGCTTTATCAGACAAGTGCCCAACTAGCTATGTTATATTACATGGTTAGTAAGAAACATCTTCCAGGGAGAATAGTTCCGTTAAGGGTTCCTTTCCCTGGGAGGCATGCCCTAAAGTGCATGTCGAGACTGCGAAAATAGAAGAAAAAGCATCTGGGGGCAGATAAATAGGTAAGTAATAAATCATCTTTCAGGTCACCGACCGAATACTCCCTTAAGAACGTTAGCCTTCGGCTTCACCCAGTCTGAGGTACATGTCCGGCTGACCCGGCAGTAACAATCACAGAGGTGCTCCCTTTACCTCCTACGAACAATCGGGAACGTAGGGGTAAGCACAAGAGCCAGGCAACCCGGCTTGGCCAAAACTTAAGTCATATCGATGCATATAATGGTGATCAAAAGGTACATGCGGAAGTGTGACACATGTGTTGGGCATGAAGCCCGTATAAATAAGCTTCTGTTAAAGAAGCCCCCGGGTATAATGAGTGCGAGTAGCACATCGAGTGAGTGCGAACAAAGCGTAGATCAGCCCTCAAGAGGCTTGTACTGAGAGGGGGAGGAAAAAGGAGGGAAAACAAAGACAGTGAAAAATATGAAAGGTGGACAGAGGAAGGAGACGAACCCTGAGTCCGGCGCTAGGTGTAAAATCTTCGGAGATGGGCTGCGTTCCATGGGTTTGGCTCGAGTCGGTTGTCAGATGCGTTGCGTAGACGGTATGCACCGCCGGTAAGGACTTGGTCGATGATGAAGGGACCTTCCCATTTGGGCTTAAGTTTGTCCTTTTTCTTGTCCGGCAGGCGTAGAACTAGCTCGCCAACATTGTAAGTTTTGGCCCGTACTTCCCAGCTTTGATATCTTCGAGCCTGCTGTTGATAGAATGCGGAACGGGATTTTGCCACGTCGCGCTCCTCCTCTAAGGCGTCCAAACTGTCCTGCCGATCCAACTCGTCTTCTCTTTCCTCGTACATGCGCACGTGAGGTGAGTCATGAATTATATCGCAGGGCAAAACTACCTCAGCGCCGTATACCATAAAAAATGGTGTGAGTCCGGTAGTGCGGTTTGGCGTGGTCCGTAGCCCCCAGAGTACGGAGTCAAGCTCCTCTACCCAGTGCGTGTTAGATTCCGTGAGGGACCGCACTAATCTGGGTTTAATGCCGCTCATGATTAGACCATTTGCTCGTTCCACTTGACCGTTAGTTTGAGGGTGGTAGACTGAAGCGTAGTTGAGCTTGATGCCCATGTTTTTGCACCAGAGTTTAACCTCGTCGGCCGTGAAATTCGTGCCGTTATCAGTGATGATGCTATGGGGGATGCCAAAACGGTGTACTACCTCGGATATGAAGTCTATCACAGGTCCTGATTCTGCCGTTTTAACCGGCTTGGCCTCTATCCATTTGGTGAATTTGTCCACCATGACCAATAAGTATTTGTGCTTGTGGGTTCCCCCTTTAAGGGGTCCGACCATGTCAAGCCCCCAGACCGCGAACGGCCAAGTGATGGGTATAGTTTTGAGGGCGGTGGGTGGCATGTGGCTTTGATTAGCAAAGAGCTGGCAACCAACGCATCGTTGGACTAAGTCCTGAGCATCTGCCCGGGCTGTCGGTCAATAAAATCCTGTACGGAAGGCCTTGCCTACAAGGGCCTGGGCTGCAGCGTGGTGCCCGCCGAGTCCGGCGTGAATTTCAGCCAGGAGATTTCGCGCTTCCTCTTCGGAGATACACCTTTGAAGGACTCCGGTTGTGCTTTTCTTATAGAGTTCTCCCTCATGGACCTTGTAGGCTTTAGATCGCCGAACTATGCAGCGGGCCTCATTTTGGTCTTCGGGGAGTTCCTGCCTGATTAAGTAGGCTAGGAATGGTTCCGTCCACGGGGCAATTGCTACCATTATCTCGTGGGCTAAAGGTGTTATTTCATTGGCTGAGCCACCGATTGTGTCAGAATGTTCTGTGTTGGGTGGTGCAGTTGGTTCCGGGTTGTCGTTTCCAGACTCCTCTTCCCATAATATGGATGGCTTAAAGAGCCGCTCCAGGAAGATGTTTGGAGGGACAGCGTCGCGTTTTGCGCCGATGCGTGCCGACACGTCTGCTGCCTGGTTATTATCCCGGGCTACATGGTGGAATTCGAGTCCTTCGAACCGGGCTGACATTTTTAAGACGGCATTACGGTAGGCTGCCATTTTCGGATCCTTGGCGTCAAAGTCTCCATTTACTTGGGATATTGCGAGGTTTGAATCCCCGTGCACCTCTAGGCATTGAATACCCATGGAGATTGCCATCCGGAGGCCATGTAGAAGGGCCTCGTATTCGGCTGCATTGTTGGAGTCCGTGTACATTATTTGAAACACGTATTGGACTGTGTCTCCGGTTGGGGACATCAAGACGACGCCAGCCCCCAAGCCAGCCAACATTTTGGAGCCGTCGAAATGCATGATCCAATTGGAGTATGCGCCGTACTCTTTAGGGAGTTCGGCTTCGGTCCATTCGGCGATGAAGTCAGCCAGAACTTGCGACTTTATAGCTCGCCGTGGTTTGTAGGTTATGTCAAATGGTAAGAGCTCAATGGCCCATTTTGCAATCCTGCCCGTCGCGTCGTGATTGTTTATAATATCGTTGAGAGGTACTTAGGAGGCCACCGTTATGGAACACTCTTGAAAGTAGTGTCGCAGCTTCCGGGATGCCATGAACACCGCATACGCTATCTTTTGATAATGTGGGTACCGAGACTTGCATGGAGTTAAGACAGTGGATACGTAGTACACTGGTTTTTGAAGAGGGAATTTATGCCCTTCTGTTTCTCGTTCGACGACGAGTACCGCACTGACAACTTGATGTGTTGCTGCGATATATAATAACATCGGTTCGCCCAGGTTGGGCGCTGCCAGGACCGGATTTGTTGCCAATATGGCCTTAATTTCTTCGAGTCCGGCCGTGGCAGCATCCGTCCATTCGAAGTGTTCGGTGTGCCGGAGGAGGCGACAGAGGGGCAGTGCCTTTTCTCCCAAACGGGAGATGAAGCGGCTTAGAGCCGCCATGCATCCAGTTAGTTTTTGTATTTGCTTGAGGTCTTTTGGGATATCCAATTGTGACAGAGCTCGGATCTTGGCTGGGTTTGCTTCAATTCCTCTACCGGATACAATGAAGCCCAAGAGCTTTCCGGTTGGTACGCCAAAAACACATTTTTCCGGGTTGAGCTTAATGTCATATGCTCGGAGTTTGTCGAATGTCACCCTCAAGTCGTCTACTAGAGTTTCGACGTGTTTGGTCTTGACGACCACATCGTCTACGTATGCCTCTACTGTT
This sequence comes from Triticum dicoccoides, assembly GCF_002162155.2. Lineage (NCBI taxonomy): Eukaryota > Viridiplantae > Streptophyta > Magnoliopsida > Poales > Poaceae > Triticum > Triticum dicoccoides. The sequence goes on along the minus strand of NC_041381.1, from coordinate 257,558,994 downwards.
TTGCCTATCTGGGTAGCCAGACATGTCTGAATCATGCGCTGATATGTTGCGCCGGCGTTTTTGAGTCCGAAGGGCATTGTGTTGAAGCAGAATGGTCCGTATGGAGTAATGAATGCCGTTGCAGCCTGGTCTTTTTCCGCCATCTTGATTTGATGGTATCCGGAGTATGCGTCGAGGAAGCACAATGAATCGTGCCCTGCGGTAGCATCGATGATTTGGTCGATGCGAGTGAGAGGGAAAGGGTCCTTTGAACAGGCCTTGTTAAGGTCTTTGAAATCGACACAAAGGCGCCAGGATTTGTCCTTTTTTGGTGCCATTACCAGGTTGGATAGCCAGTACGGATGTTTTATATCTCTGATGAATCCGGGTTCTAAGAGTTTGGCTAGCTCCTCTCCCATTGCCTATCTTTTGGGTTCGGAAAATCGCTGAAGAGCCTGCTTGACTGGCTTGAATCCTTTTAGGATATTTAGGCTGTGCTCTGCCAGCCTGCGTGGGATTCCTGGCATGTAAGAAGGGTGCCAGGCAAAAATGTCCCAATTTTCTCGTAGGAATTCTCGTAGTGCGACTTCTACATCAGGATTTAATTGTGCCCCAATGGAGGCAGTCTTTGTGGGGTCCGTTGGATGGACCTGGAATTTGACTATTTCGTCTGCTGGTTTAAAAGAGGTGGACTTAGACCTCTTATCGAGTATCACATCGTCCCTGTCCACCGTGAAGCGCAGCGCAGTGAGTTCCTCTGCCGCTAGGGCTTCGGATAATGCCTCTAGGGCCAGTGCGGATGTCTTATTTTCAGCGCGGAGTGCTATATCTAGATCACTGACAAGAGTGATTATTCCATTGGGCCCGGGCATTTTGAGCTTCATGTACCCGTAATGAGGTATAGCTTGGAAGATTGTGAATGCCTCTCGCCCTAACAAGGCGTGATATCCGCTGCCAAATGGGGCCACTTGGAACGTGACCTCTTCGGACCTGTAATTGTCCGGCGAGCCGAACACTACATCTAGTGTGATTTTTCCTGTGCAGCGTACTTCTCGACTAGGGATTATTCCCCTGAAGGTTGTGCTGCTTCGCTCAATGCGGCTCCAGTCAATTTTCATTTTTTGAAGGGTTTCTTCGTAGATGAGGTTTAATCCGCTGCCGCCATCCATGAGTACCTTGGTAAGACGAAAGCCGTCCACTATCGGACTGAGGACCAATGCGGCTGGTGCTCGAGTTGTTCGGAATTTAGGTTCATCGCTGGCATTGAAGGTGATAGCCGTGTCGCTCCATGGATTTGTTGTTGCTACTTGGTAGACTTCGGCGAGGCTGCAGATTGTTCGTTTCCGCATGTTATTTGATGCGAAAGTCTCGAAGACTGTTAATACCGTACTGGTACTGTTGGGCTGGTTGCCCGGGGCTAGAAAGCCTTCGCCACTTTTGGCCACCTGCCATAGTATCCAACATGCTCGAGGGCTATGTGTTGGAGTAGCGCCCTCCGTACTGTGGATTTGACAGGGTCCGTTGAGCCATCCCTCCAGTACGGTTCCGTGCCCTTTAGGGGTTTTTTGCCTTTTGGTTTTTAACCCAGGTGCTTGAGTATGACACACCCTTTTGTTTTGGACCGGGGTTGTATTCAGGGCCGGATTGTCCCAAAACATGGTTTCGGTTTTCCAGGCACTCTCCATCGCACAATATTTTTGTACAATGGTCGCTAGGTCGGCGAAGCATGTAACTTCGCGACGACTTATGGCGTTCATGATTCCCTTGTCCGTGCAATTGTTGCAGAAAATTGAAATCGCGCTTTCTTCACGGCAGTCCTTTATCCTGTTCATAACCAGGAGGAATCTGGCCCAGTAATGATGTATTGTTTCATCGGGCTCTTGCCGTATTTGAGATAGATTGCTTATGTTTGGGTGGGCGGGTGGAATTAAATTTGGAACCCCGCCCGATCTGAGGCTCAAAGGCCAAGAAGTTTCCGGATTTGGAAGCTTGGGTTGTTGGATGTTTTCCAACAAATCTGGTCCGATGCCTGATTTTAGGTTCTGTATTTGATTGACGTCCGTCCCTCCGTGGGAATCTGGCATGGAGGGATCGGGAATCCAGACATAGTTGGTTTTTAACATAGAAGAAGAGTCGTCGCATTGTTCCTCTACCACAACAACGTGGGGGGTAGCCTGGGGAGAGTTAATTTCTCTCAGATCGGTTTTAAGCCCAATCTGATCGTAGTCTGTAGCGACTCCCAGGGCGGCGATGCGATCCAAGAGCTTGTTTACGGAGGAGAGCTCCATCGGATCTAGCTGCTCGGCGAATTCCGAGCTGACGTGAAGATCGCTTTTGATGACCTAAGAGGTCATTGTCGGAGCGGTGGCCGAACAGGCGGTCATAAGAAAACCATCTAGCCGGATAGTTTGGCCGGCGGCTAAAGCTCCCTTGACGACGGCGCCGTCTTTAAAGACGGGAAAAGGCATCCTTCCTGATTGCGACGGCACAGAGGAACTCTCAATGAAAGCACCAATGTCGGTGTCAAAACCGGCGGATCTCGGGTAGGGGGTCTCGAACTGTGCGTCTAGGCGGATGGTAACAGGAGACAAGAGACACGATGTTTTACCCAGGTTCGGGCCCTCTTTAAACCCTACGTCCTGCTTGATTAATATTGATGATGTGTGTTACAGAAGTAGATCTACCACGAGATCAAGGAGGCTAAACCCTAGAAGCTAGCCTATGGTATGATTGTTCTTCGTCCTACGGATTAAAGCCATCCGGTTTATATAGACACCGGAGAGGGCTAGGGTTACACAGAGTCGGTTACAATGGTAGGAGATCTACATGTCCGTATCGCCAAGCTTGCCTTCCACGCCAAGAAAAGTCCCATCCGGACACGGGACGAAGTCTTCAATCTTGTATCTTCATAGTCTTGGAGTCCGGCCGATGATGATAGTTCGGCTATCCGGACACCCCCTAGTCCAGGACTCCCTCAGGGACCGAATCGAACCTGGGTGTGGCCGCCGAGCTCCCTGGTGGTCACCGCTCTGTTCCGTTCGTCTCCTTTTCTTTTTTTCTTGAGGACGCGGGATTAAGGCAGCGAAGGGGTGCGGGCGCTCGTTGGTGGATCGAGAGAGGAGATGAATTTGGGATCGGTCTGCTTTTTTTTGAGAATCGGGATTGGTCTGGGCCCTTTTCTAGGCCGCCTAGGCAACCCGGTGTTGCGCTGCTCCTCCCTCTCTTTCTCTGCTATTTTTTATGACTTTTTAATTTAGAAATAAACAGAGAACTAAAACAAGTGAAGAAAATTCCCGTCGAGTTTTGAAGTGAGGATATTTCTCCTGGATAAATTTAAATGTGCTTAATCCAGGACCATATAGGATTTGGTCATGATGGAAGAATTTGAATTTTATTCAAAACAAATGTACACGGATCACTATGCCTTAGAGCTAGCTGAACGCGGTTCATTCCAAGTCTGAAAAGGAATCTATAGAAGATGGAAAAGTTTGGTAAAATGACGAATATACACAAAGAAATAGTAGATGGGCAAGTCGTATACACAAGGAAAAACTCACCAATTTATTTCCATCACGGAAAAAATACTCCCGAAGTTCCCGCAAGTACATCAACTGATTTCGATTAAAAGAACACATCGTGTATGTTGCTGGCAAAATATAAAAAGAGGAATAACCATGTGTGGACTCAACCGACGAGTGATGCAACGAGGAAGCACGCCATGCTTCTCAGATTGTTCCTCCAACAACACATGATAAACACTAGCTTCAAGAGGATAGGCATAGGAATACTCCAGGACCAATCTATCAAGAAGCATGGTCGGCGGCGAGTGGGAGCCAAGACCACCACGCCATGCACACATACCACCATTCACGTCAGCAATTGCCACCGGCTATCAGTGTTTGTAAGAACATGAACGTTAACATATGTCAATGGGGATGGGAGCCGAGCCGAACACCCACATAAAATTGTATAAAACTCACGGCACTCACAAAATTGTTGTTTGGAGCAACAATTTGAGTATATTTTCTCTTTTCTAAAAATAAAATTAGGTGCAAACAATCAAAACATCTTTTAAAAAATTGGTTCAAACAATCAAAACATGTATGCTCTACATGAAAAAGACATAACTACACATTTGAGTTTTTGATTTCTTTTTCCCAGAAACATAGCGATATTTGGGTACAAAGACCAAGGAAGATCATGTAAAAAATACAACTACAAGTTAGAAAATCTACACTAGAAGTAGATACTCTATAGCTATCTCTATAGTGGAAAACAATGCATGCCTTTGTAACTATTGTTGGCACTATTAAACTGGATTTGGGAAATTAAGCTTTAGTAATATTTCATATTCACGGTTTATGCTATTAATGTTTCTCTGCCGTGTTGAAATGGTGGCGGGCATGTGCCTGTGTGGGGTCTTGAACCATTTTTTTATACTAAAATTGAATTATTATTTTTCTTCCGTTGCAACGCACGGACATGTTTCTTAGTCTTTCCCTAATAATAAAGCACGAATTGACTCCGTGGGTTCACCGTCACAATACGCTTTTTCGCGTGAATTTACGCTTTCAGTTTAAATTTAAAACGTATACGCGAGATGGTACTAATAAAATTTGATACGTGGCACGCTAGCTCGTGTAGACCAACAGCGATCACTCGTGTTTGCGCCGTCTGGGCCTAGCTCGTGAGCCGGCCACGGCCCATCGCTCGCGTCGCCTGGGCCGAGCTCGGGAGCCGCCCACCTATCCTGGCCCATTTAAGACACAGGGAAGCAAAAATAGTGCCGATGCAACGAATTGAAGACACAACCTTCATGCTAAATAACTAGCGTTGCTACCGTTGGGCTACATCCCGTTATTTGCACGAAAGTAGGTTGACTCGCATATTGAATTGTCCGACCTCGCTTTTTTACACCAAATTCGCTCAATTTATATATGTCTTCGGGTTTGCTGGGCATCAAGGAGCTGTGTCAAAAATTAATAAGCGGAGGATGAAGACTCGGTCCTGCTTATCTCTAGAAGAATATGAAAGAAAAAATGAGGTCTCCAGGAAGCAGCTAAGGCATGCTTACAAAAAACAGTCCATGAGTTCCAATTGCTGCGAGACTGTCACAACCATCCTTGAGACAGAATGGCAGGACGCCCTGAGTTATCTTTCCGTTCAGTTAATCAGCCTGTAGAGATAAATTTCTCTTCCTATTTTTTGTGAAAGAAAAACCTTAAATGTTATTATATGTTTTCTTCACCAGGTTGTTGCATCCTCTCTATCCATCAAAATCAATGTTTTACAAGGCATGTTTATGTTGGTTGGAAAAATGATCACAACAGAGGCACAATAAACTGCCCGCATATTAACACCATAATATTGGCATAGTTAGAGTGATAAAAAGGATGTTCTCTGTAAAGCTAGATCTTAAGTAAGGGCATTTCATGCATGGCCAACCCCTCTTATAAAATATTTGTTGTCATATTCCTACAATGTCAAATTGACCAGATGATTGCTTTGAGTAGCAATGGCTCCACATACTATTGTCTTTCATGGATCTGTATCCGGCTCAAAACAGGATATTGTGCTTGTGAAGCATTCATTGTTATCACCAAATCCATGCGGGGACATCTACACCGGTTTGACATAGGCACGTTGATGAGAGGCTTAAATTCTACCTCCCGTTGCAACGCACGAGCCCTTTTGCTAGTCTCTCCCTATATATATGTGTGTGTGTGTCTATATATATATATATATATATATATATATATATATATATATATATATATATATATATATATATATATATATATTATCTCTTCCTAATAATAAAGCACGGATTGGTCTCCGGATTCACCATCACAATGCGCTTCTTTCCGTGATTTTACGCTTTCAATTTTAACTTTAAAATATATTCAAGGTGGTACTAATTCAGATGGCCAACCACGTCGTGTGCATCCAATCGATCGCACCCGCTCTCTTCCCCGCTAGACTCCCTGGGTCGCTAGACTCCCTGGGCCAGATCAAGGGCTAATGGGCCTGTTGAGCATAAAACAAATAGATGGCTATCAGAAACAAACACGGACACTCCTCCTAAAAAGTACATATACAAATCGAAACAGAGCTGCCTCGATCGATAGAATCAGATCGGTCGTGGAATTCAGGGGGCTTCGATCTAAACACGCGTCGCTGGATCGAGAGAGAGGGGGGGTTGACGGGGAGAGAGCAATCAGGCGACGGCGGTGGCGGCAGCGGCTTGGAGCACAGTCGAGCAACGACAGCGGTTCCAGAGAAGGGATTCCCCTTTTTCGTCCCGTCAGAAAAAGAACACAGCCTGTTGGGGGTTGGACACCGCCGCCACCCCCTCGATCTCCGGCCACCGGAGCGGCTGCGCTCCTCCGGCCGGTCGAGCGGAACAGTCTTTGCCCCGGACTCCTCCCCGTACCCGTTGCCGAACCGCGGACGATCCCCCGTCTCCAATTTCTCCGAAATTGCGGTCGGCCGTGGCAAGCAGGGGCGGTTCCTCAAGGACGCCGACATGATGGGCTTCGTGGGGTCTGTCGCGGATGTTGACGACAGAGCGGAGCTCCGCCGAGGGCAGATGCGATACATGTGCCATTCCTATCTGGTTTACTGCCTACCTCTTCCCCTGCTCCCCTGTCCCCTCCGTGCTCTAGGCAAGATGGAGCGCCGCCGGCGTCCGCCGCGAGCGCGAGCAACGTCGCCTACCCGCGCCACCCTTGCCACTGCCGTCCTTCAGGTCTGGTGTGTCCATGCCTTTAAGCTCCTGCTCTGCCCCGAGCTGGCGACCTTCGAGCGCCACGGGAGCAACTCCTTGCCGCTGCAGTAGGATATCTAAATCCGCCGTGCCCCTGTCTGGTAAGTCCTTCTGATCGAAGTCTCACTGCAGAAGGTCTGCAGCACTACCGCGTACAAAATTGAGGTTTAATCTTCATTAGCCCATCCAGCTGTTTGTCATTCGCAGCTAACGTCCGGATGCTCACGGTCGATTGGCTTGGTGATTACTTGGAACGCCAACTGAACTCATGGTGATTACTAGCTAGCTACAAGAATAACCTGACGGATGGATAACCAACCCTGAATAGTATAAATACCGCCGTATTATTTTTAAAAAAAACTAAGAAGTATGAGCGTATGAAACCAACCAAAGCTCAAGTCACATGAGTACAATTTGTCCTGTAATTCATATAATTTTGCTTGGATTAGATATTACAATTTTTTAAATATGAGTAAAGGACCTATGGCTGAAGATACAGGAAAGTTTATCGACTCTATGTTTTTCTAGAAAGTAAATGACAGACGCCATCTCCTTTTCAACCGGAATGCTTTATGGTGGAATAAGGGAACTAAACTTAAGTAAAATCTAACATATTTCTAATGGTTTGGAAAAAACTAAAAGAAGACATGTTGCTGTCCTGTATTTTGACCATGTATAGGTTTATTCTAGAGCCGTAGCAACGCACGGGCATATTTCTCTTTTCCAAATAATAAAGCACGGATTGACTCCGTCGCATTCACCGTCACAATATGCTTCTTTCCGTAAATTTACGCCCTGAATAACCTGACGGATGGATAACCAACCCAAAATAGTATAAATACCGCCATATTATTTTACAAGAAAACTAAGAAGTATAAGCGTGTGAAACCAAGCAAAGCTCAAGTCACATGAGTACAATTCGTCGGTTTTATTACCCCGTTACAACGCACGGGCTCTTTTGCTAGTAATAATAAAGCACGGATTGGGTCTCCGGGTTCACCGTCGCAGCGCTTTTGCATAAAAGCCCCTATAGTTTTTATTAATCAGCCCGCACTCCCTTTTTTAAGTGGCTGTAATCCAAAAAACGATTCATTTTTATAAAGCACACGCTGCATTTTAAAATATTCAGCCCGCAATCCTTTTTGATGCGCTCGGGCGTCGCATCAGACAGCGGCAGCGAGACAGGAGGCACGCACGGAGATGGAGGAGAAAATGGAGAGTCATCCGGGGGCGAGGAGTTCGCCGGAGTCGACGCCACGGACCATGACGGCGCAATCTTGCAGGGGGCAGCAAGAAGACTAGCAGAGGGGAGTGTCGGAGATGGGGGATGCCGGCGACGGGGCAACCGGGAATGCATCGGCGAGGGCAACCGACAGCGGCGGCGCGAACTGAAAGGAGGCAGCGCTGCAGCAGGGAAGAACAGAGAAAGGGTGAGAGTGGGACGATGGGGCGCAGAGGGAGGAGGAGAACGTGCACGAGATGCGGGTGGCTGCGGTGGAGGACCTCGCCGGCGGCAACGGCCGGCCGGTTCAGGGGGTCGGTCGCGTGCTGCTTCTGTCCTGGCGGTGCTAGGTGAGGTCGAGGGATCGAAGGAGGGAGGCAGACGAGTGTGAAAGCGATGAGAATCGGGCTAGGGTTCTCTACTGGCGGGGATAAGTGGAGGCCCTGCTGGGCCTTGGGCTGGCTGGGATTTGCTGGAAAATGTCCCGCAAAGAAAATAATTGGGCCGGTCGATTTTTAAAGAAAAGAAAAGAAGGGATTTTCCACTATCGGGAAGGTAGAAAATCGTGCGACAGTTGCGAGAGTTGCGTTCTTTTATTCTTGGTTCTTTTATTCTAGGTGGTGTGGGTATTACATTTGTGGCTGAGAAAAAGGGTGGGGAAAAGCTCCTTGTAGTTAATTTGGAAATTCGGTCAGCAGATTCCAACGACTGATCTCAACGAAATAATTCCGGTTTTTGTCATTCGCTAACCGATTGAATAATCAAAGTTTCAGTCCTCGGTTTTTTCGCTTTGGTTCCTGTTTTTCAGCTCTGGTCTTTGGTTCTTGGTTTTTATGCTCACCCTTAGGCACAAGGGAGGGAGGAGGGGGTCAAGCTGCACTAGGGTTCGTTGGGCGTGGACCGGCTAAAAAGGGTGGCCGGGTAGGCCGGTGTTGGGCCAAGGAAGGCAAATTGTGGTAGGTCAACTCTTTAGAAATAAACAAAACATAAAGTGAGGTGTGGCAATAATTTGACAATGACATGCTCAGTAAAGAAGGAATGCGGGTTGTGTACAGTGTTGAGGTGTGTGTGGCTATAATGTGGCAATAAGAGTGACCCGGTAAAAAAGAATGAATGTTATGTGGGTTGATGTATGTAGCTATAACGCGACAATAAAAAAGACTGTGTGGCTATATAAAGTGGCTACAAGACAGACTTGATAAAAAGAATAAACATTGACGATGTTTCCTCCCCCAATGATATACAATGCTACTCAAGATGCCCAAGTCGATAATGCTTTAACTGAAAACTATCATGTGTGATTTTTTCCCGTTACAACGCACGGGCCCTTTTGCTAGTCTTTATCTTTACCTCTTTACCTATTAATAAAGCACCTATTGCTTCTGGTGGCACGTCATTTAATTTACCCCATAAGTTGATAAAATTTACCCACCAATGCCACCCATAAGTTAAAAAACGATTCGGTTCCACCAAATTCGCCGCCGCGCTGAGTTATTTATAAGATGATGATGCTGAATATATATCAAATTCATGGAGGCAGCACAGTGTCTAAAGCCTCTCTATTCTACCTTAGACACCAGGGTTCGATCCCCAGGTGCCGCATATTCCCCAACCTTTTTTTTTGTCAGGCACCTCCCCTACCCACCCAGTGCGTGTTAAGTGGGCCGACCCGCAGGGCCTGACGCCTCTTTTTTTTTTACATTTCGTCTTCTGCATTTTTTTCTCATTTCCTTTTTCCCAAAATTCAAAAGATTGCGAATTTTTAAAAACATGTTCGAGAAATCATAAAATGTTTGTGCTTTCAAAAATGTGTAGGAAATCATAAAATTTTTGCAGTTTCAAAAATATAATTGATTTTCAAAAGTGTTCGCAAATTATTAAAAAAAGCACAATTTGGAAAAAAATATCGGGAAATAAAACCATGTACATGATTTTTGAAAAAATAATCGTGTATTCAAAACAAATTCGTGAATCTGACAAAAATGTCCATGAGATTTTAGAAAATATTGAAAAAACTCAAAAAATTGCAAGTTTGTGGTCGATGAGATTTGTTTTTAAAGTGTGTCGTGCAGTGGCGAGCTCATTGCCTTGGGATTTACCAAGTCGACTATATTGCGATCACGTGGACATTGGATCCATCATCAGCAAGGGTGGGAAGAAAGATAAGTGGCAACATGGCGAGTCACCGTGTCAAAATAGAGGACACAAAAAAAAAGCGGACGCTCATATGTCAAGGTATTTTTTTAACACTCATATGTCAAGGTATTGAGTCATACTTATTTGGCTAGAGTGTAATTTTTTATCCCCAGGTTCTGCATATTTCCCCCCTCTTTTTGTGATGCACCTCTCCTCCCCCAGTGCGCGTTCATGGGCCAGCCCGCAGGGCGTGACTCCCCTATTTTTTTCATTTCGTCTTTTGTCTTTTCTTTTCTTTTCTCATTTCTTTTCTTCTTCTTATTTGGATAGCGTGTAATTTTTTTCTCCTCCGTTGCAACGCACAGACATGTTTGCTAGTCTTTACCTAATAATAAAGCACGGCGGGTTTCTGTTGCCCGTCACCCTTATTTGTAAAAAAGTCCCTGCAGTTTGTTGAAATCAACCCGCAGTTCATCTTTAAGTCATACCGAACCGTTTTTTAGTTTTCTCAGAAACCCCCCCTGAGATTTTAGGTAATCAACCCGCCTTACATTTTTAAGTCAAACGAATTGTTTTTTTGTGTTTTAACAGAAAACCCCCTGACCTTTCGGTTAATCAATCCGCAATTTATCTAAAACAAAAGTATCCATATCTTTTAAATCGTAACTCCGATTTTAACATATTATATATGAAATTTGATTAGAAAAATGTGTAGAATCCAAATATGTTGTTACTTTTAGCTATTAAATATTTCTAAATTATTAATTTGGATGCAAACATAATCTGTAGTGCACGATCTGGGTTTTTTTTTCCGCACCGACGGCGATCCAAATTGCAAATGAACACACATTAAAACCAGATTGAGAGGGAAAAAACATTGATAGCCACGCACGCACAACTCCAAAAAACCTCACGGGGAAAAACAACATTTTTCTCATCTTATTCTCAATGATTGTGTGCGTGCGAGCGCGCGCGCATGTGTGTGTGTGTGTGTGTGTTTCTGTGTATGTGTGTGAGAGAGAGACGCCTTAGGATTGATGACATTTAAATGGGTTTTCGTTGTGTGAGCATTGAGACCACCGTCGGGAACACAAATGTGACGCAATTTTAAAATAAAGAACATATACGTATCAATGTCTCAAGTCGTGGTTATTAGGTTAAGAGCGTGTGTGTTTTTCTGTCCCGTTGCAACGCACAGGCTCTTTTGCTAGTGATAATCTCTCCCTAATAATAAAGTACGGATTGGGTCTCCGGGTTCACTTTCTTCTCATGTCATAATACGCTTTTACAATTTGTATGGAAAAAATTGTAATATACACGAGGTGGTACTAATGAAATCAAGTCGTGTGCGTCGAACGATCGCACCGGCTCCCTTCCCTGCTGGGCTTGCCTGGACCCGTTTTTCTACTTGCAACGAATCAGCGGCTGGACTATCAAAAAATAAAACTATCAGAGACTCAAATTCGGAAACGATTGGTTTTTCCTTCATACTACGGTGTTTTGACTGTGACCCAGTCGAGCTCCACATCCCTCGCCGCTTCGTCAACTTATCTCAATTGCCAGCGCGCTGGAGGATGAGCAGAAGACGGAGTCGTTGCGGGCCGGCGAGCAGGTACTTATCTCAACTTCCAGCGCGCCGCCACCACCTGCCGCTCCACTGCGTGCCGCCACCACCGCCTCGCGCGCCGCCTTGGTCGCCGCCGCCGGCCTTGCGTCGCCTCAACGCCCGACCCCCGAGTCTCGCAGGCCCGCCACACACCTACTCTCTTCCAACAATTCCGTGCATCCCGGCTCGATTACTTCAGGGAGGAGGAGGATGACGACGAGGCAGAGCTGCTGGACACGGTCACACGGCCGCCTGTCCCGGGAAGATCTGCAGCAACGGTGGCCTCTGGTGCACGCGGATGTCTGTGGAGGCGGAAATTTAATTCGACCTCACCTCGGGCTGCCGGCCTCCCCAAGTTCCTGCTGCCGGCGCCCTCCCGAAGCTCCTGCCGGCCTCCTCCCTGAGCCCCAAGCACGAACAAGGTACTGTGCTGCACACCTGAAAGTCACCCAGCTACTCCTTGTAAAGCCAAATCCCCTTTTGAAATTGAGCAGTTGACCAAATTAACTAGAAAACCCTTGACGGCAAGTTACTTCGGGACTGATAGAATCACCACAAATTGAGATGAGGCATTCAAGCGGGCTGGACACACTGACACTCGAGCAGTAGGATCCCTTGAACTGAAGAAATGAATAGGAAGATACATGCAATTTAAGGTAGGCGCACACTAACGTCTCAGTATCAGCACCATAATTTGTGTGTGTGTGTGTATGAATTCTTTAGTTTGTCTCATGATTGATGCATTCACCTTAGTACAATATATCTTCTGTTTCATGTGTTTTCTATGTAAAAGTTGGGTCCCGATGACCAATAAGCAAAGAACAACCTTCTCCAGCTAACAGTGTTATTCTCCTAAACAATAATTTGCCATTTTGGTATTTGCATGGGGAATAAAGAAGAACATTCATCATTAGTACTTGAAGAGACTTGCCTGGTTGGGGCAGAACAGGATCTGCTATAGTGCATGTTACTTGACTGCTCACTGTACGACTTCAATAAAATCAAGGTCTTTTCCTGATGCAAGAAAATGTTTTCTTGCTGCAATGGTAAGCTATTCTGAATCCATCTTATAATGTGGCTGCTCATGTTTGGTGCAGACGTAGCGCATGGCAGGGAGATAAAGTGTTGAGAAAAAGGACGACGATGCGAAGGGCAGATGATAGGGGATTACTCAATAAGTATGCGGAGCTGCTATAAAGTTTCCTCCTTTCTGTATAGTTATTTCACTATCCACCTAAATGTCATCCCATGTATATGTAGGAAAGTAATTTTGTGTTGCTAAATTTTCTGTATATATTTAATATTATTCAGTGTTAAACTAATAATGATCGAAACAATGCTAGACTTACATGTTGATTCATCATTTGTAGACTTTTGGTTACAACGGATAGATATGAGCAGTTTAGCACTATTCTTGCTTATATATCAAAAAATATTATGATCAGCAGGCTAAATCTACCACACGGGTCATTAGCTCTGTTACCGTAACATTGCACCATCCTAACACGCGAGGAAAATAATTTCACAAGATTCTTATATTAAGTATCTATTCAAAGAGGTATGTGACAATGTGCGGGAAGGAGAAATTCACTCGGTAACAACACCGATGCTACGGCTTGCATGCTGAGAGTTGAGACCTGGTGAGCTTACTCGTACTATTGTGTGATGTGTTAACTTACTTTTGTAGTTTCTATATGCCAACATATATCATGCTGTTTTATGGTTAGTAGTATTTCAACATAATTTTTCTATTCATGCATTGAAGCAAAACTGCAGTTAGTTGCTACAGAGCTAGGAGATCTTGGTGTATAATAAAATATATTAATATGGAGGGGTTCCTTTGTCACCTGATTTGATAAGGTATATAGTACGGAAGTTTTTTTATTTCATAATCATATTCTTGATGTACTGTTTAACGTATTTTCTTTTCAGAGATTTGCCCTTCAAATTTTCTTGTGATAGCTAATTGCCTTTCTGTAAAACTCTTTGTGCGGATTAGTTGATATGATCAATGGTCAAACTGTTTGAGTTTCAAAATCATTTTAACATTTCAAATTTGGGGGTTGTATATATACAACCGGATATCATGTGTATCATGCATAGTGATCTACTTTGTTCTGTCTGTTAGCATTAATTAATGTCTACTTCTTGATTATATTTGATATACTTCAGATAGTGAGCATGATTGTGGGGATGGTGCGTATGAGGATTTTTTTTCCTTCTCCCATTGGAACACACAGGTATATTTGGGTTTATAATATGGGTTGTTGCCCCAATTGCTTTTGCTTGGCGATAATGGCAATGCAGTTATCACCATGTTTGCACCGTTCTTCACATGCACATCCCTAGGCTCCTTATGTTACTGTTCACCATCACTGTTGATTATTTCTCCTTCTATTCTATTATCCAATAGGTATTCTCTTACTACATATAAATTTGGAGGACAAAGCATTTATTCTGTTGATATATTAAACACCAAATTGCTGACATTTATTCTGTTGATATATTAAACCCCAAATTGCTGACATGTAACGTCTTCTATCTGAATTTGTTTCATAAAATTAATCATTGGTTTAGTTTGATAGATTAAACCCAAATTAGTTTATGGACTGAACTAGAAATAACACAATCACATATTAGTTTTCTTTTTAAATTTCATAGTAGAGATTTAGCCGTCGATGACCCACTACACGTGGATGCCACATCTTTTCTTCCTCACCTATCGCGCGAATTTTCAATGCCGGTCCACTGCGATCAGGGTGCTGGAGGCTCTTGGGCTTGCAGCTCGCATGCTTGGAGGTAAGTTTTGTAGCCTCCCGTTGCAATGCACGGGCATTTGTGCTAGTAATATTCTAATATGGGTAACAGAATAGTTCAGCCCTATATATATATATATATATATATATATATATATATATATATATATATATATATATATATATATATATATATATAT
>NC_041381.1:257473446-257543935 GCF_002162155.2 Triticum dicoccoides | reverse complement strand
CATTATAATTGGGCACCCTAGGAGCTCCCTCACGCTATCAGCCTTTGGAGCCGTCCGATTTTTGTTATGGCCATCTCTAGCCGTTGGATGCGCAGTGAATTTTTCTTGACGCTTCCGTCCCGGAAGCTTCATGAGGGCAGCTACGCTCGTAACTTTTTTGGAGCAACCTGGTTAATTAGGCCCAACAGCCCAACTAGCATAGCCGCCGACCCAAGCGATAGAGTATTTCGTGAGCGATTGGTGTGCTCGCGAACCCTAACCAAATCCAGCGGCGATGGCGGCGGCGAGCTGCGACAAGTCCTGTTTAGCCCTTTTGGTAGCGCGTCTACCGTGATGATGATGACGCCCCTGCCAAGGTTGCCGCAACGGAGCCCACCCTGGGTCGCAGCCTCGCAGGTGCCGGTGCCTCATCAGCCGCGAGGGTAGGCAAGAAGGCAAGATCTCATCGCGAGGGTAGGCAAGAAGGCAAGATCTCATCATGGTAACTCCTTCTCCAGCTTGCTTTTTTCTGCCCTGATTTCTAGGATTTTGTATTTGTTGAAATGATTGGTAGGCTGTTCATGGGGGCGCCGTAGGGAGTCCAAGTCCTAGCATGTCTCAAGCATCACAGTAGCCTTCCCCACCACCACGCTGCTGCAAGAAGATTTTCATGGTAGCTGAAAGGGGTGGCATGGAGAGGAAGAGATGGATGTGGTGTCGTGCTGGCCAGCAGCAGGATGACTATGGCAAGGTTCCAGCAGTCCACGGTGAAGGTCTTTGTAATCAATTATGTGCTACATATCTTTCATGAACTCGATTTTTTTATCCAGTCTCTTTATTTTGTGGAAATTTGGGTCGGTTGCAGTGCGTGATGATGATGATGTTTTTGTTTTGTATAACAAAAACTCGCCTGGTATAATGTGACTTTGCTGCATGTCCCCATTAGGTTTAGTTCTTTGTTGACTTAATGATGTTTTAGATATCCTAACAAAAATAATGATCTTTTATATGATAATTCTCAACAATGTGTGTGTTGGATTTTGCTTCATTACTTACTAAGGTTTTAGGTTTTTAAGAATGTGATTTCAGGATAATTACTCATGCCTTCTCCAAATACAAACGATGCACAGATGATTGTTACTTCAGTGTTTAAAAAAATCATCTTGGACTCTGTGCTAACCACAAAATAGCTAGATTCAGATATTTTAGACTTCAGATTTTATAACATGAAATTTGTTATTTTGCAGCTTATCAGGTATATGGTTCGAAGCTTTGATTAGCACACAACCAGAGGGATAACACTTGAGGTTTGTAGCCTTGCAAGTTTAATAAATTATGATATGACGGTCATATGTTTTCTTTTAATATACTTGAAATAATATTGAAGTATCTTCCCCCTTTTCCATCCATGTACTATGTTGATGTAGACACTATAAGCTCTGGTCTGGAGGGATGATATTTAATTTACACAAAAGATAAATGTATTACTTATAGCCCATGGTAGATTTACATGGGCTGGGAGTGGGTTGTTATTTTGTTAATGCTCTTGCTTGTGTTGCCTCGATTAAGGTTCATTAACGTTGTCAATTCATATGCCCATACTTGTAAGTGTGTTTGTTTAGTTGTTTTTCTCTTCTATGGCAATATAAGGCAATATAAGTTAGTTCTACTGCATTTATATTGTTTATCCTACTGTTCATTCATTTAACAAATCATCTACTCGGCCTAGCGCAAGAGATATTCGTCATATTTCTGCTCCTATAGATGTCCTTAGAGTTTCATTTTATATGTGCTTTCAGGTTTTAGGACAATGCGTTTGTGCTTAGATACTCAGCTAGAGTGGCAAGAAAATCATTCTCCTTTGGCATATTGGTCTACTTTTTGATCTGAAATCTCATTCTTTGCTAATGTTTTTTTTAAAAAATCCTTTGTTCGCTTCTATTTTACAATATTTCCTTACATGCAATTTATGGTTATATGAACAACAATAATGTTGTTGTTTTATCCAGAATCATGGCTCTTTCTACGATCTTATATGAAACCGAAAATCCTTGCATTTATCACAACTTCTGCAATACCAAAAGCTTTCTTGCAGAGTGCTAGATATACATAACCATAAATTGCAATGAAGAAAAATCATTCATTAGAAAAAGACTTCAGAAATAATAAGGTAGAGAGACCTAGCCATCTATAAAAAGAACTCCAAGCTACTAGAATATCTGTTCAAAACATATATGTTTTATCATAATTAAAGGTTTTAACCATTTGCTTTTTTTAATATTGAAAGTTTTACCATTCTATTGTAATAATAGACGGGCGCAGTAACGCGCGCCACTCCTGATCTAGTCTGTACCTTTTTAATTTTTTAATCTTTCCCTACTAATAAAGCACGGAGTGCTTCTGGTCGTCCGTCGTCGTGGTAGTTTTATAAAAAAGCCCCTCAGTTTACATGAAATCAACCCGCAATCCCTGTTTTAGTGGCGTAGTAGAAAAACGTTTCACATTTACAAAAAAGACCCTATAGTTACTTGAATTCAACCCGCTACCCTCTCTGTAGTCTTATCCATTCTGTCCTGCGCCGGCAGCCACCGTGCCTCGCGTGGGAGGATGGAGCCAGGGCGTGTGCGGCGGAGACGGCGCGGCGAGGCGGGGCACTGGCAGTGGTTGTCTACTTGGTGAGGCCCTTGGATTTTCTGCGCGCCTTGTCGGCCTCGACGCTGGCCTTGGCGGGCTAAGGCGTCGCGGCAGAGGACGATAGGCGGCCGACGTGCTCTCTTTGGGCGAGGCGTCGCGGCACGCCGGCGAGACGCGAGGGCGGTGCGACGAAGGAAACAAAAAGAGGGACATAGAGAGCAGACAGGGATCTTGAAACCTCACTAGCCCACGCTCATCAAAGACCTGCAGAACCTCCACTCGAGCAAGGCAGAGAGATGGCCGGCGACGGCATATGTACCCTTCTTCCCAAGGAAGGGCAAGGGAAAGAACGAACGAACTAGAAGGGGAATGCAGGGTGAGGCAGACATTCGAGGGAGATGGAGTGAGGAATAGGACCGAAGGAAACCTGGGGCGGCCAAAAAGCTGCACAAGATTTCAGAGAATGACCAAAGGAAACCGGGGCTGCCCTTGAAACAACAGACTGCTCGGCTGCATTGGTAGAGCAAGCTAGATGCAGACATCACAGGAAGATGGAGGGAGAAATAGCGGCCTCCCTTGCCGTCCGGCAGTTGTAGCCCGTCATCTCCATCGTGGTGGCGTCACTGCCCCAGGCAGTAGTGCCCTTGTAGAGACGGCGGCAGCGCCTTGCAACACCCCCGTCCTCCTCTTGCAACGGCGGCCCCGCGGTGTCTCCGGCTTGGTTACTCGGGATTTGCAGCCAAGGGGGCTATATAGGATTTGGGAAGATGGAGATACAAGAGGATTTGTGAAGGGAAGATGGAGGAGATCGAGATGGGGGGAGGGAGGAGAGCAAAGGGGATCGACTGGTTTGGGGCTGGTTAAAGGAGACGAGCCGCGACACGTTTCCAGATCCAAATGAAATGAATGTGAATCGCTGAGACGTGTCGATGGTTGGGCTGAGACGTGTCGCTGGTTGGGCTTGGGTTGGTCGTGGTGTTGTATCATCAACTGGTTGGATATGTCTAAAAAAATTCAACTGGTTGGATAGCCTCTTTCTTTAATTAACTTCTGTGATGCGGCCGGCGGCGAGGTTTTCCTTTTAATTGCAATTATGGATGGGATGTGCAGTATGTCCAAACTGTGTTTTTGTTTTAGCGGAACAGCTGATGTCCACGTGAAATGCTTGTGTTTGGGCAAAGTTCAAATAGTGCAACAAAAGGAATAACCAAATAAATAAAAGTTTCTAGAAAAATCATCATTGTAAAACCCGCTTGCATTTGAATTTTTAAAAAATCTATAAAAAACATTTTAATATATCACCACTCTTTAATCCGATGACGGTGCGGAGCTGAATGAGACATTGTAAGAGGACATGAATGCGGCTTTGTAGAAAAAAAAAGCACTTACAAACATCAAAATCATACCATTATCAACGACAGTGGCGAACATGAAAAGTGACAACATAAATGAGTCACTAGAAATCATTCGACGATTAAATTGCTGCATCCAAAGGGTAAAGGAAAACATTTTACTCAAACACAATAACAATAGATGTAGACACATGCATACACTCACTCTTATAAATGCATACACATGCACATATCCAATCTATTTGAGCACATTTGAAATACCGTGTCAGCAAGTTTTAAAAATAATGAAGTCACCACAAGCGTCTCGCTACCGACGAGAACATCGCCTCCTATTAAAAGAATATTTTGTCTTTAAAAGACACAAAAGCGTCAAACCTGGGGCTTTATCTCTGGTGGGGACTAAGGTAGCACTGCCCTACGAAAATGCACACACGCACATCGTACCTATTTGAGCACATTTGAAATATCGTGTTGGCGAGTTTTAAAATTAATGAAGTCACCGCAACGTCTCACTATCGACGAGAACATCGCCTCCTACTAAAAGAATATTTTGTCTTTAAAAGACAGAAAAGCGTCAAACCTGAGTATTTTATCCCCGATGAGGACTGAGGTAGCACTGCCCTGCTAACTATTCAATCAGATGCTGGTTCTCATGGCTAAAGCAAAACTAACCAATCCATGTAATTGCCCCGTCTCTATTTATTCAGTGGCCATGCATGCATGGACTACAAAAATGGACATTAAAGCATCTATGAATTTCCTTCTGTACCTCGGCACCCGCAACCCTGCTTGTCGGGCAACGTTGATAGGTGCTTTGATGTATATTTTAGTTTTTTCTCCCGTTGCAACGCACGGGCATCTGTGCTAGTCTTTCCCTACTAATAAAGCAGCTAATGCTTCTGGTCGTACGTCGTTGGCGTTTTTCCGCAAAAGCCCCTCTATTTCTTTGAAATAAGCCCGCAGTCCCTGTTTAAGTGGCACTCTGGAAAAACGTTTCATGTTTGCGCGACATCACGGGGACGACGCCACCGCCCCGGCGCCTGCCAGATCCAAGCGGGGACGGGGAGGAGGGGGCATCCCAGCGGTGGTGAAGCTTGGCGGAGTAGGGGGCGGGTCGGCCTGCTGGTTTGCCGGCACTGGAAAGGCTCGTGGCAGGGAGCTCCTCTCCTCTGCTTTGGGAGGTGGCTGAAGCGCTCGGGTTGCAGAGCTGCGGGGCAGGGACCGAAGGTGGTGGTGCGGACGCTGGATGGGACTTGGTGCAGGTCTCCGGCGAGATGGGGATAGCGTGGATGGGGTCTGGACGCCGGCGGTGCTTGGGCATCGGGCGGCCATGGCCATCTCTCTGCAAAAAATAGAAGACAGAAAGAGAGCTCTTAGAGAAAAGAAGCACGGGGAAGAGAAGAGAGATGGAGGGAAGAAGGGAAGTCTGAAGATATGGCGATGGTACATAGAAGAGCTAACGAGAAGAGAAAACTGGGGGCCTTCACCCGAGCGGCCACAGAATTCTTGGGCCATCGGCAGACGAGCAGCACCACCAGGCCGCCTCCGCCACAGGCCCAGCCAGCTCCTGCATGTGCTGGCCAGCCGCTAGATCTGGCGAGCAACCGAGCCGCCACTGCAAACCAGCACCACAGCCCCCCATAGTCACCAGCCACTCACGGGCACGGGCTCCACCACCACGGCATGGGGACTCCACCCCAGGCCCCTATGCGCCGACGAGCAGGCCACCGCCGCCCCAGCCGCAGCAGTAAACGCACACACCAAAGCTCCGCCCCACCTTTGGCAGCCGGGTGCCGGTAAGTGGCTGTAGCCAGCCACCGAGGCCGCGCACTCCAGGACTGGAGTTCATCATCGGCAGAGCACGGGCGGCTGGTGGGGTGGAGCACGGCCATGCGTGGTAGGAGGAGAGAACTTGGGGTAGGGCAAACGCGCGCCAAGCCGGTAGTGGACGCGCTGTATAGAGAAGAGGAGAGCAGCGCTGGTGGTGAGGTGGATGGATGGAGAAGAGGGGAGGAGTAGCGCTTGGTGGTGAGGTTGCAGGAGGAGGAAGATGGAGGCGGAGCGGCGCTGTGGACTGAGGAGGAATAGCGATGTGGATGGATAAGCTTAGAAGGGGCACGCAGTGGGCGCTCGGTGGGGATTTGGCTATTGCTTCTTTTTTAATCATTTGTTGTTGTTAGATGCACAGACTGGAAGAAGCTACTGGAGCGTGCTAGAACCACCGATTAGAATATTTTGTGGTGCTCATCCGTTGGAATTATGTGCGACTGTTCATGGCGTTCCAAAAAATGGTTTATTCTGCTAACGTGTTCTCAGTGTCCTATATTGAACTCCTTTTGCTCCCTTGACCCTTCTCACATTGGTACACTGTGATTATTTGATTGTATCGAGCTGGCACACTTGCACTCTGATGGCAACCGTTCCAAGTTAGTAAGCCATATGCTTATATTCATGTGACTGTAATTTTGGAAATAAATTAAATATTGTACTTCCTCCGTCCCAAAATGTAAGACACTTTTTGACACTATCATAGTATAAAAAAACGCCTTACATTTGTTTCGTGACGGAGGGAGTAGTTCATAGGAAAGGAGCAGAAACATTGACTGAAATTCAATCTCTCTGAAATTTCGACTGTAAACAGCCCTGGTTACACTACATACACGACTATACAATTAGTTAGAAGACAATTCTTTTACTCACTTTGCACCTCACCTTTTTTAGGAAGATTATAATCTGTTCTTTCACAGACATCACAATTTTTTGTATCGACGATGTAAATTTATAGAGTGACCGAATTCCGAATTGAACATTTTTTTCCTAAATAGACGATTCTCGATCGTAAACTAAACTTTTCTTGCTACAAAAGATCCTAAAAAGGTGGAATTGAATGGAGCAAAAACAATAAGCTTCAGGCTAAGAACTCACCGGATTCCGGCGAAGGAGAAAGGAAGCAGGAAAAGGTTGAGAACCACATATAAGCTTTAGATTAACTCTCCCAAACCAGTGTCATGTTTTAGAAAAAATTCGATGTGGATGTTTATTGGCTAGAGGAGTGCGATATCTTTCTTTCTTGCAACGCAAGGTCATATTTGCTATATGTACCTAATAATAAAGGGATTAGTGTTTCTGTCTGTCCTTCTATCTTGAAACTACATGTAAAGTTGTCATAAATTACTCACCGTGCCACCCATAAGTGAGGAAGAAATGAATCATTTTTCCATCCACAAAGCGACCGTCGCCTTTGATTCAATTATGTTCAACCCGGCCACATAACATAAGGAGTCAAGCAGGCCATCGGATAGAGCATCTCCCTTCCACCTTGGAGACCCAGGTTTGATCCTCCCTTCCCACCCTTTTTCTCCTTTTTCATTCGATAAAAAAATTCAGGTGGGCGCCCAAACCTTAACCAATGTCTTCTTTACATGGGGTATTTTAAAAATGCCTATTGTATATGTTTCCTACCCCATAGATATGATAGTTTGATACTTCAATAAAAACTATTTTTGGAGCCATAGGGGGTGGTGATTCCTACAAGCTATTATATGCTGAAGGTTACAACAGGCACATAAGCATCCTCTATATTTAACAGTGCACCATAACCATACCCCATATGATGATGTACACTAAACTGTTGATTCGAGCTTTTGTAAACCAGTGCCTTGGTGTTGATTTCCATATTCTTTGAAATTTTGCCCATAAAGATTTTTTTTAAAGAATATCGATGTTGATGTAACCTTGAACATTTGGCATGCATGTCCTTACACTTCAAAAATCATACAACCTTCATATTTTTGTGCAACACCACTTATCATGTTGTTTGTGGTGTGGCACTGTGAAAGATTTCAAGTGATATTTTGATGTCATCGGGGTGTGGATGAGGGACAATTTCTTTTCTCCCGTTGCAACGCACGGGCATTTTTGCTAGTCTATACCTACTATTAAAGCAAGGTGATATTCTTGGTTTCGTCCCACGATTAGTTTTTTTCCGTTAATTTTTGCTGGACCGTACGTTCTATTTTGCTCACGTACGAGGTGGTACTAAACGCTCCTTGATCTAAATTTTTTGTCCGTTGCTGGGTGCCTGGGCCGGTTTTTTCCTATTTCTGAGACAGGCCCATCTATTGTGGCCAGTGGCCCAACAAATCACGTCCACCTTTCCTGATGAGCCAAGCGGAGACAAAAAATTAAGAGCAGCTATGAAGAATCGAACTCATGACCACCTGGTCGATACAGGACAAAGCTGCCAATTGACCTAGGCAACGTTATGTTCAAAGATGAAGGTCAATACTCTTAAATAGTCCCACATTGCCCCCTTGCATATAATTCATCCAATTTATATACTTCTTTGAGTTTTCCACATATCAAGAAGCTGTCCCGGAAAAAAGGAAATGAGGTGCCGCCTGAGGCGAGGTAGTAGCGGCCGCTCCAGCGGAAGGTGACCATTAACTGGCCAATCCCTAAGCTGCTAAGCACACATGATCGAGGATACAATTTGTACAAGAGCCTCCCATTGTCGAGGAGCAACAGGAGTGTCCCATGGCTGATGAGCCCATTGATTATTTTTTTAACTCTGATGAGCCCATTGATGATTTTTTTAACTCTGATGAGCCCATTGATGATTATGCTTCTTGCGTCGGGTTTGTTTGCACACTTGATGGTATTTGTTCGTCCATTTATGCAGAAAAGCTTCCAGATGTGCCATTGGCATGTTCTTTAGCCATTGAATTGGGTAAGCATTCGTGGTTGCATTTGTGACTCAAGCATGATTAAGGAGTTTATGAATGTTTTATTTTTCTGATCCATACACGCACTGATTGATTTTTTTTAACACAGTACAGACGCAAGCGCTCATACATATATGTTTACAACTATTAGCTTTTTTTAGGATGAATAAGAAAATAAATAGCACGAATATTTTATGAGCAGTTCAATGCATTGTGAAGGACGAATTTCACCGTTTAATCTACACTAACCAAAGCCTACAACATTATCGGTGAGAGATTTTTCCAATTGCTCGCATCCATCTACTCATCTAGATTCTGCCAACCTCCTAGACATCGCCAATCATTATATTATTGTTGTTGACCGCACGCACCATGATCCGTGCAGTTCACGGACATGAAACGGATGCCAGCCGATCCTAGGGCTGCCACACGCTATAGTTCTTCATCGAGAGTGTTCGTGAAGGATAAATATTATGATTTGGAATAATAAATGCTCTTGTTTATAGACATTGTGTTTGCTTTTAATCATGTGTTTAATTCATTACATTATCGCCTGGTTCATAGCAATCATGTTTCCTCCGTAGCGAAGCACGGGCATATGTGCTAGTAATAATAATAATAATAATAATAATAATAATAATAATAATAATAATAATAATAATATAATAATAATAATAATAATAATCTTTCCCTACTAATAAAGCACGGAGTGCTTCTGGTCGTCCGTCATTAAAAGTGCCCTTGAAGTTGTAAATAATTACCCACCATGCCATTGGTAAGTGGAAAAAACGGTTCGGTTTATCCTTTTCTAAAATCCGTGACCTACTCAACTTATTAAAGTGAAGCCCCTGTAATCAACAGCTTGCATGTGTGTGGCGCAGTGGTGTGAGGCTCGCCTGTTTACCTGGGAGACCCAGGTTCGAGTCCCCTTGCTCCCTTTTCCTCCTTTTATTTTTCTCTCCTATTAATGTTGGTAGGCGTAGGATATTACTACTCGCTCCAGCGTCACTTAGCAGATGGGCAGCACAATGTACCAGTTACTCTATTTTTTGGACATATTCATATATTTCAAAAAAAAATCATAACTTTCAAACCCTAACTCCAAATCTAACATGTTATGTATAGAAATCCCTTAAAAAGATGTGTAGATTTCAAATATGGTATTATATTAATCACTTTCAATGTCAAAAAAACTCATAACTTTCAAACCCTAACTTCAAATCTAGCATGTTATATATAGAAATCCCTTAAAAAGATGTGTAGATTTCAAATATGGTACTATATTAATCACTTTCAAATCCTAACGCCAAATCTAACATGTTATATATGGAAATCCCTTTAAAAAGATGTGTAGATTTCAAATATGCTATTATATTAATCATCATTCCTAAAATTCCATTTATGATGCAACCTTTATTAATATCTTCTTTATATGGGGTATTTTGAAAATCCTGGCTTAATGTTGATATTTCTGTAGTCTAATAAATTGGAAACATGTTGAATACATTTCACAAATAATACAACCTTATGAACTTACACCACTTATCATGTTGTTTCTCGTGGGGCATTGTGAAAGATTTGAAGGGATTCGCCGATGCTCTCAGGTGTGCGTATGAGGGATGATTTTTTTCCGTTGCAACACACTGGGAATAATGCCTTTCCATGGAATCTGAAGCATGCATGGTTAAAAAAGAAATTCCGAATCATACACCTGATTTCATGAAAATTATTGTGACCTCTTCAAATAGAAAATTCGTTTTAGTGTGGTATGTGCAAATCTGTTTATTATGTTTCCTTCTATATGAAAGAAAATTGAGTTGTACTTTAGACTTTATAGGTCTCCGTGCATGTAAGTTTAGAAGAAATTTGGTAACGAAAATCAGTAATGGGCATCTGGTAACTTACCAATTAAACCTTAATTTCTTATATATGTACATACATGTACGATCCTCATGATTTAGGCTCTCAATGATAAATCAAATGATGAAGGTAATGACTCATTATACTACAAATTAACTAGGAAGGTAATTTAGATATTTAAATTAATCAATTCTTTCAGGATTGAAGTGTAGCATCTCATACATGCATTTTAAGATCATTAGTAAAATATATATTACATGGCTGATGCAACAGAATGTTATCTTGGGTCATTGGGCTAGGGAGGTGTGTTTTGATTCTCCCGGTGCAATGCACGGGCATATTTACTAGTCTTTCCCTACTAATAAAGCGGCTATCGCTTCTGCCCGTCCGTCATTAAAAATGCCCTTGAAGTTGGCAATAATTACCCACCAATGCCACCCGTAAGTGCCAAAAACGATTCGTTTTTAATTTCTAATATCGCTCCAGGGTTCTGTTATTAAAGGTGGATACGATATAATAGCACCAATGCATGAGCAGCGCGATGGCTGAGGCAACGATGCTCCACACAGGAGACCAGGGTTCGATCCCTGGTTCTCACGCTTTTTCTCTTTCTTTTTACCAAGCGCAGTAATGGGCCAGCCCATGTGCGGGTCGTGGCGCCCCCTGTTTTCTATATCTTTTTTTATTTCTATTTTGTTTTTCCCCTAAAAATAAATTTCGGATTGATGGCGCCCCCTATTTTTTATTTCTTTTTACTTTTTTATTTCTGTTTTGGTTTTTTATCTCAAAATTAATTTCGGATTTCCAAAATATCAAATAATTGCGAGTTCTGAAAAAAAGTAGGAAAATGGTAAACTGTTTGTGAATTTAAAAAAT
The DNA here is from genome assembly GCF_002162155.2 of Triticum dicoccoides. Classification (NCBI taxonomy): domain Eukaryota; kingdom Viridiplantae; phylum Streptophyta; class Magnoliopsida; order Poales; family Poaceae; genus Triticum; species Triticum dicoccoides. The sequence continues at coordinate 257,532,510 of NC_041381.1, read as the reverse complement.
ATTCTAAAAATCAAAAAATGTTCATGACTTAAAAAATTGCTCACAAATTATAAACAAATCACGATTTCTAATGATTTCATGAAATAAAAAATGTTCATGATTTTTTTAAATGAGCCAATATTCAAAGCATATTCAGGAATTTAAAAATCATGTCCATCAGCTTTTAGAAAATGTTCACAAAAATTAAAACACATCCGTAAATAATGAACAAAACTAATTGTAGGTTCCATAAAGGTTTTATTAGGAGCTCTATATAGCTCGTTTTATGATTTTATTTAGTCCTTCGCGTTGGGTAAAAAAGGGTTTCCGTGTTTTGTACAACGCTGAACCCAACAAAATTGACATAACTTTCTAATGGTTTGTTTTTGTAAGCTATATTAAAATGACTAAATGTCTATTTTGCTTCCATACACAGTTATGCTTATTTTCATATCACAATAGTGGTTATGGTAAAGACCGCTACGCTAAGTCCAGACGAGACACTTTATTTATCAGTATAGCTCAGGCAGGGTCCGTCAATGCAGTTTGCTCAGCCACAAAATATTTTGTTGTGACGCCTTAAAAAATCAAGTCTTGATGAGCATCATATTGTTCTTTTTTGAAATTACATTTTAAAAGTGTCTTATCACATCATGACATGATTTGTATATACTTTGTGAATTTGATTCATACTTTTTTATATCTACCACACATGTATAACTTGATAGTTTTTTTTCCGTTGCAAGGCACGGGCATTTCCAAAAATGTTCGCTAAATCAAAAAAAGTTCGTCAAATTCAATAACTATTCCACCCAATTTATAAATATTTTCATCGATTATAGAATGTTTGCCAGTTCAGGAAAATTGCTTAAAAATGTTCACAATTTCTAAAAAATGTTTGTAAATAGCAAAAAATATTCATAAATTGAAAAAATGTTCTTGATTGTAGAAAATGTTCAGAAATTTGTAATAGTATGTTGTTTGCGATTTCAAATATGTGCATGAGTTTAACAAATTGTTCATAATTTCAAAATGTTCATGATTTCGAGAAATTGAGAGAGATATTGTATCTCGGTGATGCAACGAAATGTGATCATGACCATTTGAAATTATGAATTTTTTTCTCCCGTTGCAACGCACGGGCCCTTTTGCTAGTAATAATAATAATAATAATAATAATAATATAATAATAATAATAATAATATAATAATAATAATAATAATAATAATAATAAAGCACGCAGGGTTTCTGTCGTACGTCGTCGCTAATTTTGCAGAAAAGTCCCTATGGTTTTCGATATTCAACCCGCGGTCTTTTTAAAGTGAGAGAAAAACGTTTCTAGCCCAGATCTGGCCCGCCCAGGCCCGAGTGCCGCCGTCACCACCAGCGCCCGACCCCGAGCTCCTCCTCCCGTGCGCCTCCTCCCTGGCTTCCCTCGCGCGTCGTCCGGCGACCGGCGCCGCCGCCGCCGACCACCCAGGTCATGCCGCCGCTTCCATGCCTTCTCTCTCTCTAATCTTCTTGTCTCTCCTCTCCAGGAGCTCAGCGCCAGCGCCATGGATGTCCAGTCCTCGAGCTCTCCTCGGAGATTCGAACGCCGCCACGGGACCTCCACCAGCCAGATCCGGCGCCTACCTCCCGGATCCGCGCTCCCTCCACCTCCTCTACCCGATCCGGCGCCGTCGAACCCGCCAAGACCTCCACCATGGAGTTCCTATAGCTCGTCCCCTGCCTCCTCGTCCTGTGCTCGAGGGAGACGCCCCTCCAGCGCATCCAGGACAAGGCCCACCGCCAGCCGGTCGTTGTTGCACTCACCGGCGACCTCACCCTCCCCTCTGCACTGCCCTCCACCTCAACTGATGCTTCTCACCAACAGGGATATATTTAGCTGGTCATAGCTTGTGGATGTTCTCTGTTAATTTTTGCACACAAGGTGTTTGTGTGTTTGTCCAAGCCAATGTTCATGAGCTTTATCTTTGCTGTGAGTACTGCATCTTTCTGTCCATCTGATTGTTCCATGTTATACTATCTGTTGAAGAAAATAAATCTGTATTATTTACCTTGATTTTTCTGATTGTAGATAAATGACATGGCTGAGAAAGTCCCTTCAATGAAAGGAGGAGGAGTATAGTCTTGGCCATGGCTGGGAAGGAAGGAGAACATGTAAATTGAGGATTTTTCAGAGAGATTAGGACTGCTTGATTTATCAGAGAGAAAACCTTGATCAGGAGCTTCGTCGATGCAGGCCTTCATGCTGGACCGAGGAGGAGAAGAAGGGGGGCACGTCGAAGGTGCCGGTGGAGCGCGCCGTCGAGATTGTTGATGACAGCGACACGAGCGAGGCCGGGGAGGAGGTCATGGTTGATGCTTTACTGCCTGAATATGTTGACCGGGAACAAGAGGGTAAGATGGATGTGAGGGCGGAGGCGCATGCCATGGTGCAGGATGTTGTGGAAGCCTGATTATTTGAGGAAGTGACAGCCACTGGGAGCATGGATCGACAGACTAGACAGCAGACCAAGTCCATTGATCGGTTGATTCAACAACGAAGGAGGAGGCAGAAGGTTATAAAAACGAGCTTGGGGATTTACTGACCTGAATCTTAAACAAGGCCGCCCTGCTGATGGACTCAAGCTCCAGGTTTGCTCCTAGCACGTCTTAATTAATTACATTGGCTTGACAAAATGTCTAGCATGATGGATAATGAATTCATTCTGTGATGCCACATAGATATGCAAAGTCATAGTCCTGCATGTATGGACATCTACTGATGCATACAAGCCGATCGACGGGCACACACATTAGTAAGTTCTGCTACTAGCCTAATCAAGAGCCTTTTATACAACCCCGCAAAAAAAGCCTTTTATACAGCCTTGCAGATTAAAAATGAATTGAATTATGAGCATCTGACAACTACGATCAATTTCCTGGTTATACTTCCTGAAATAAAGGTGCCCGACCAAATGAAAGGATGGATGCTTTCCTTTATGTGAGATAATGTACATTATCTTACTTGATCTGCAATGTTTCTTTGGTAATTTTTTATGAAAGACACATGACACATAGTTTGCTGGATAGGTCTAAGATAAATATTTCAGTTATAGGAAGATATTTTTAAATGGGTAATACTATTACCGCCATCTGCTTGGCCTGTCGTGCTTTCGGTAGAGCTTTCATATTTCAACACAAAAAAACAACAATGCAAGTTGGGACCAGAATAGCACACACATCCTGAAAGGAAACATCAGTTGGGAGTGCTCAAGTATTCAGTTTCTTGGATGATGTATTATGTTCTTGCTTATCATGTACTCCCTCTGTAAACAAATATAAGACCTTTTATATAGATAACTAAAGTAGTGATCTAACAGGTCCTATATTTGTTAGAGGGAGTATGTTTCTAGATATCCGTCAACTCCAATGTTTCATTTATCTGCTCTCTGAATATGAACAAGATAGGCTTGCAAAGTAGCTTTTTATGTGAATAATGTGACAAACATTTATGTCTTATAACTGCAAACATTTTTTTGTTTAGTCCGTCACCGAGCAAATGTTTGGGAGTTGGAAATTATTTGGATACACATGATCTCAGCAAAGAAAGATTCACACATACTACAATCAAAGGACCTCCTTCACTCTCTGTGCAACTACAGAAATTATCCTTATGAGCAGCACCCTAGATTTAGTTGTGGGTTCTAACATATTAGAGATGTGGTTAGAATACCTACTGCTCTGAACAATTAAGTGGTTTGTATAAACCACCGATTCCCTCGTGCAGTGTACAATGTGATAAGGATCATCATAGGATCAAACTTAATACAGGATGTACACACTTAATTGTTTCTGAACTATACTACTTTTTATGTTCATTCTCCTGTCCTTTTAAATCTCTAATTTAGTTGCAAGTATTTTATTTGTTATCGTTTGGCTTCTTAAGAACAAATCTAGCAAGTTTGGCTTCTTCAGAACAAATCTAGCAAGCAACGACTCGACTGATGAAAGAGATGTTGACCATCTTTGCTGCAGTGAGGTACCTTCTTGATCATGTTACTAATCTGTATCTACATTATTCAGATGTGAAATTCATGCTTCTTAAAACATCTGCAACACATATGTGCACTCTGAAATGGTAAATATTTGCATTCTATAGTACTTCAAGTTTGTGTAGCATCCCCATATTTCCCGCGACCCAGTTCCTTGAACTGGCTAACCCTTATTGATGTCATATGTCATGAACTGACTCTCATGACCAAGTTCCTCAACACGTCCGCCCCTCACAGGCATGTTGTGCAGTGGCTCAATTCATCGCATTGTGATTGAACACATTTGGACACATTAGGATTAGGTGAACACTGAACACTGCCAACATCGGTGAGGGTGGTCAGGAAGAAAAGCCAAAACCACCAGACGAAGGGGCGCTGGTCTCTGGTTCTTGGCGAAGGCCACCGCAGCTCATCTCCAAGACCTCTGCTGTCGTGTGTCCCCCAAGTTCTTCACCGAATCTCCTCGCCCGCTGGCTGCTGCTCTTCTTCTCCCTCGAATACATCTCTGCTTCTGATCCTCTGCTGCCGCCCCTAACCTGCTGCTTTTGGTTTCTGATGCTGCCCTCGACTGCTGTACCTCTCCTTCTCCAACGAATTGTTGTTCCTAATCTTCTCTGAACCCAAACTGTTGCTGCTCCGCTTCCTCTCTGAACCTCAGTCTGCTGCTGCTTCTCTCATTCAGAGTAAACCAATAAGCAGGAATTTTGTGGACTTCTAGGTCGTTTTTCCTTTGGTAACAGTTATTGTTAGTTCTAAACAATTTTTCAGTGCCACGATTAGGCTTCCAAGGGTTCAGACAATGATGAAGAAGCCTTTTATATCACACACTATATAACATCATGGAATCACAACCTTATAACAACTAATTTAAGAGGCTATGTTCTGGTTTGCTGTATCTTCACCAGTTTGGGTTGGTCTGATAGCTAACCTAAACTGAATAGGGAATAAGGAGTACTTTAGTTGGTATTAAAAGTGGTATGTTTACTTTCAAGCTGAAAATCTTGCAAGTTTGGTCCTGGGATATTTAATGCTCCCTTTTCTTATTATCTTCCAATCATACTATACATATTTAGTTTTTTTACTTTCTCTTGACAAGTGAACTGAATTATTCATGGAGAATCTGGTTATGGCAAATTTTATTATGGAGATTCATCCGATGTAATAGAATAGCTTTATTTGCTAAAATCAATACATAACTATAGTGTTGTATGGTTACAACATGTAGAGTTTTGCAAGTGAGAGTTACAGGAAGTCACTATTGCAAGATGGCATTCAGTTAACACACGTACAATCGACTGATTACTGTATCTTTTTTTGCTAATTTAATTTGAAAAAGCTATTGCAAACAATTTTTTCTTCTGAAATCATATACTCTGTTTATTTCTAATGTGATTTTGTTACTGTTTGTATGGCATTTCTCTGTCTAAATTTTTTGTTACATAAATCAATCTGCATATATGTGTGCAGGCTGTGAATCGACAAACAGCCCAGAAAATATGGCATGCTACATACCCTGTGACAGTACATTATCAGAAATACTTATATTTTTCATAAACGCATCTCTCATCCATCATGACATAGATGTGATGCGTTGCAAGTGTTCTTTTTCGTTCTCTCGCGATGCGTCGAGTACATGATGGATGGTCTAATCGTTCAGTGTGTCATGTGTACTCAGTCACTTGTGTCATCTTCAGATTTTAGAAGTCAAAATTCTAGCTTTAGCTCTATATTTAAGAATTTTTCTACGGAAAATGCAAGAAAAATAAAGCGTCCTTCTGCTCTCATTCTGAGGAAGTTCTGAAAAATTGAGGCATTTGTATGAATTTCTATTCTTCATTATAAATTATCCTTTCAAGTTTAGAAAATAAAACATGATATACTCTGTATGTCTCTGTTCTACACTACCACTACCATTTTATTGCTGCAAAACGCCAATGAAAAAGTCATTACTATTTTCCACGTTTTTATACAATCAAGCTGAAAGAGCAATAAAATGATCTGTTTTTGTCATCGCCTCAGATCTTACCGAAAGGCAATGTGCTTATCATGTACATCTAGATAACAATAATGTGTTTGGGAATGATTCATTTGTCGACGGCCAGCATGTGGGGTGTGAGGGACGATACTTATATCACTTAGTGGCCAAGGGAATGACATCACAAAAGTTTATCTAAAATCCTAGGAGAAGATGGACACATGTTCCTATATTGCTTCTCTACAATTGCTTTCACCATTTGATCATCCATGTAATTTATAGCATCCATGCATAGCTTATCCTTATGCTGTTTGTATTCACTTATTCCTTTTGTTGACATAGCTAGGAGGCTACTATGAATGTCACATAGATTGTAATTTAACTTCCTTACAAATAATTAACGTTCAAACATTTCAGTGGAGGAATCTCAAGACTTAGGAATGGTGCCCCGACAATTGTGAGCGGCACAAAGGAAGGGCCGCCATCACCAAGGAAGTACGTTGACAATTGTGGACTCCAAAGAGGAACAAGCTCTATATTTAGTGCATTGAGTTGCTATTTTAAATTCTAAGAGGTGTTGAATTTTGTCGATTTCTAAGACATTGACTCGGAAGAATTATTATTTTGCTTGATGTAAACTCAGATTAATTTGTCATGTCATTTGAACCGAACAACCTTTTTGTGACATCACTTCATGATTTTTGTGGGATATATTTTTTACAGGTAGATTTTTGTGTGATATTCTGTCTCTTCCATGTACTAAGTGGACATATGTTGCCTGCTTATTTTTTTTTATCTATCAATTCGTTATATGTTGTCAAATTCCACCGAAGTGCATATGCCAGGATACACAACATATATTTAGATCCTCCACCATATGACTTAGAGGAGATCCAGGAAAAGATGGAACTCAAAATCATCTCTGGTTATAGTTAGAAAATGCTCATCGGCATCTAAACATTTTTCAGTGTATAATATAATTTAAGTCAATGTACCCAGAATGAAGCATGACCAGCTGCTACGGTAATTAGTATCAGTATGTTCGTCCAGCCATGGCTATTACGGGCGTGGCAACAAGCTCACACAACCATCAATCACTGGAGGAAGTTGGGTTTTACCAGCTGGAGCAACGAGGGTGCCATCGGCAGCTCCGAGTTGCAGCGGGAGCCACCGGTCCGCCGCGCCGTCAGCAGCAAGAGCCGCCCGGCCGAGCCGCCAAGCTGCTGCGGGAGCCGCCGCGCCGGGCCGCCCAGCTGTGGAGGGTACCGCCGCGCCACCACCAGCAGTGGGAGCCGTCACTGATGGGGGCCTAGGTCCGGTCGTCGTCCTTCCTCGGCTCGTCCAGTAACTTCTCTCTTCAGAACAAACGTGTTGTTTCAGTACACATTGTATATACTGTTTTCTTGTTTTATTTTCAATTATTTATTTGCGGGATACTGCTTTCTTATTTTGCTACTACCTAATAGAAGAAGTCATGTAGAGCATCTTCATCTATTTTCTTCACGTGTGATTTATTTTTATTTTTTATAATTGTTTATGAATGGTGGACAAAAACCCGCAACCTTCTTCCGCTGCCCGAGCTCCTGGAGGAGCCGGCTCAGGCTGTTCGCCGGCTCGGAGGGGAGGCCTGTGGGGGCGGAGGGGTCTGGTCCGCGGCCACAGCCACGACGAGCACGTGGACCCGGCGCCGCGTGACGGCGAGATGGAGGGGGAAGGGCGAGAAGGTGAGCGCCTGGAACGCCATCGCAGGTGGTGCATGGGGAATGCAATCGCTTGCCGTCGTCGCCTTCAACAATGCAACTCGGTTGGAGAATGGAGATTATTTGGAATCTGAGTAGGGAGAGGTACGAGACACGTTTTTCTCTCTCTCTTTCTGATTGTTGGCTACATACATAGGTATTTGAGACAAGACCAAATAAGCGGTGACTAGCATAGTAGGACGCAGCAAGAAGCAGCGACGACTCTGAGCTAGCTGCTAGCAATAAACACCCTCCACTCTTAATAGACCAAACCCCAAAAAACAGTGCAAAATAAAAAAGACATGAACTATAATATTCCGAAAAATGACCGTCACCATAAAAATAATTCCATCTTCAAAAATATTCCTGAAAATCTGAAAAAACACCTTCTCAAAATACAAAAATGATCATGTTTATTGAAAGAATATTCCATACACAACTACTGTTTCATAGGATGAAATGAAAATGAGGAGCTGAAATAGGTCATGATAAACATTGTTAAGGTACATAAAAATTTCATGGTCCGAAAAGGAATACTCAGTGTAACCTTATTTTTAAGGTTTGATCAGATTAAAAAAGTGTCGCATAATGGCACATAGAGCATGTTATATTTAATTTTTTGCCCGGTGCAACGCACGGGGATTTGTACTAGTAATAATAAAGCACGGATTGACTCCTTAGGTTCACCGTCGTGCCCTTTTTGCAAGTAAATCCTTGTGTTTTTAATAATTCAACCCGCACTCTCATCTGTAATGTGAAAAAAAAAATGATTCTACAGGCCTCTCTTTCCCGGTCTCCCCTACGAGAACGCGAGACGCCCCGACTCTAGGGTTCCGTCGGCAGCCGCACTCCATCCTTCCGATCCCGGCAACCCTTGCCACCCTCTCCCATCCCCAGTCACCATCGTAGTCCCTCGACACCGGTCAATATCCTTGACGAAGCCTCGCCTGCCGGCTCCTTGCAGCACGCCGCCCGCCGGTGGACACCCTAATTGTGCGCGAACCCGCCGGGGAGTCACCTCGTCACCTCCATGCCTTTCGCAGGATCTCCGCCACCGCCCCGTGCTGCTGTGCGCAAGGATACCGCCGCCTCTCCCTGGTACCTCCATCTCCACTTCCTCGGGGCACTGCTCGCCGGCTCATGACCTGCTATGGAGTTGACTTTTGCGCACACAAGCTCCCCTATTCTGGCTCTGCTGGCTCCCGTGGTTGAGCAGAGCGAGCAGATCGACAGAGGAAATACTCACCTGATTTTCCTGATTATGTTGGGCATGGAGATTGATCTGATATTTTTGGTTGTCCTTAGATTCAAGGATGACAGTGCCCACACCTTTTCCTGGTGTTTGGGCAAAGGCATGTATGTCCGATGTGCGAGCAAAGCGATGAAACAATGGTTGTTGTTTACGTATCTGGCGGCACTCGACGGTTACAGTTTTGGGAGCAGTAGTGTTGCTTGCTAGCATACTTTTTCTTACATATATGAACTGATGATGCTTTATTTGGTGTTGCTTCCCATGGCACTACATTATGGCTTTGTTGATGATGATTTCTGCTGATGTGCATAGTTGAGTTTTTTCTGCACTTTCGATTTAAGATAGGTGCAAGTAAAACAATGACTTCACATTGGCTAAATCGCTTACTGTTGTTTATGCTCGTGCAGCAGCAGAGGAATAGACTCGGCAAGTAAAGGAGCTACATCAATATAGTCGGTGGAATTAACAGGCAAAGTAAATCCTGAAGCTCCTGGTTGTACCAAGAGGTAATTCCCCATTTCCTGGTTGTGCATCCAGATAGCAACATGAATTTGGTTTTAGTAGTTTCTGCATTGTAGTGTCAGAAAAAAGCATGTGGCTTATTTTGGTAGCATTTGTGATGGATTGACTTTGTGTTGGAGGCTGAGGATTGTGTCTGCTCCTCTTACAACAGTCAGTTGTCATCGGTGGCCTACCAGCAACACTGGTAAAAGAACAAGGGTGGCCGGATACCGGAAACAGGGGATCTTTAATTGGCCAAGCCACCATCGCTCCATCGTCCCCGGAGATCGTTTGGTGACGTCCAGTGCATATCACATTCTGTAGTGGAGGCGCAGACTCCCCCGCCCCAGCTTTGGCGCTGCCATCTACCAATGCGCAGAACAAGCCTGACTGACACGGCCTACATCTTGATTGTAACTCTCATCTTCTATCTCTTGTTCATGTGGTCACATTGATTTTTCCTTTTGAGAAAGGGTTGAAAAAAATTCTTTGCTTCAGACAACTGAATGTCCAGTAATATTATCAACCTTCAGCGAGCAGCGCCTCCGAACTCCATCACCTCAAACGGCTTAGGATAGATTGATGTTTCATTCCACTTGCTTTCTGATCCAAGATTCAGCTGGTCCCGACCCAACATCTATCTTCACTTTCAGTTAACGAACTGTAGACTATAAAACTGAGGAAGACCCAAGGCTTTTGATAGGCAGGTGTTTTACTAAAAAAATTGATTCTAAAAGTATGCCCAGCAATATACAAGTTGTTTGCTAGCTAATGGATCATTTATACAAATCTTGAGAGGGGATTTGGATTGTGCCTTGATAGAGCTAGACAAACTGATAAAGATTATTTGGAAGGCTCTTTGCAAGCATAAAGTGAATTTGTAATAGTCAACTTGTTAATATAGGTTTGCAAGTACAGTGTATATATTTCTGAAAATATATCGCCGTTGTAGATTCTGATGAAAACTATATTCTCTGTCGGCCACAGATTTAGATATGTTAATATAGGCAAATGAAAGTCAAAATATTTTATCTTAGGGAAATATTCTGAAATCAGTGAAGTTATATAGTATCTACTGGACTGATTGTGACACTGCTCATATTGTTTGGTATTGTAAAGTGAATCTGCAATAGTCAATTGTTAATATAGGTTCACAAGTACAGTGTTTATGTTTCTGAAAATATATCACCATTGTAGAGTCCGATGAAAAATATATTCTCTGCCAACCACAAATTCAGATATATTAATATGAGCAAATAAAAGTCAAAATATTTTGTCTTAGGGAAATATTGTGAAATCAGTGAAGTTATATAGTATTTACTGGACTGATTGCGACACTGCTCATATTGGTATTGTACTTTACTATCTGGAATACTTCTTTTTAATCATGAGCCAAAGTGATGATGTGTTGGAGGCACTTGCCCGGTCCTTATCTTGTTCATGGTTCCTCTCTTGGCGAATGCACGAATTTTGCGAAGGAAACAAACATGAGCGACCAAGTGATCTTATTCGGACTTTTTTCTCCCCTCAACCGCTCTCCCATTTCTTCCATTCTTCTCACCCATCTCCTCTACTAACACCATATTGATCTCTCAACTCGCTTCCTGTTTTTCTTCCTCTTCATCGATTGTTGTATTCCAGACATGCATGACATAGAGCATCACGGCCAAACTATTACATATGATGGATATCATAATCATTTTGCCTGGCCCTATTTGTCATAAATTTTCCTTCAAAGGATCTGTTCTCCCATATTAGAAAGCTACAAATATTACTATCATAGGGATATGCATGATGATATTGCACATTTATAGCTTGTATATACAACAATCTGACCGTGGAAGGGATATTAATATGTCTAGAAACTGATTGACCTATTAATTATTAATATTGTGTCTTCATACTAATTTGACTGCATGATTTAGTTCCTGCAATATTGGTTCATGCTAACAACAGAACTGAAGGTATTAAAGTGGAACATGTGCCCATTACAATGATGTTAGTGTAGACAATTAACCATGGCCTTTTGCTGCTATCAGTTCTGTACCACGTGTTTGTTTGCTGTAATGTCTGGCGGAGAGATCATAAAGTATTTTTCTCTACCAATGTTCATATTTGGAAAGATACCATGCAAGGTAATAAAAAATAAACTATATCATATTTTAGCTTTCATGTATAAGAAATATATGCTATGGCTATATAAAACAATGAGAGGCTAGGCATTTGAAATGGCATTGAGCAGTGGCACCATCATGGAGCATGATGAGGTGTTGCAATGAAGCTACAAAGCGCATTGTTCCACCAGTGCGCTCCCAAATTCACATAGTGGATTCTAGATTACTGGAGCTATACAAGGCAGCCATGTGACAACAGAGTAAACTGGAGTGAAATAAAGTGATGGAGCCAAAGCAATAAGGGAGGGTAGTCATGTGGCGATGATACACAAGGTGAAAATTCTGCATAAAGACTAACAGAGAAATGGGAAAATCACAAGGATGTTTCAACACAAACATGTACACGTTACAAAATTGTTGTTTTTTGCACCGTAATTTTGGTTGAGTTTAGTTCTGGAGAATGAGTATGTTCATTTGGTAGTTACTCCCTCTATTCCTGAATGTACTGTGCATAGAATTTCCTAGGAGTCAAACATTGTTTAGTTTGACCAAGTTTAGTGAGAAAAGCATCAACCAAAATAATACCGAACAAATATAATGTAAATATATGCTTAATGATGCATCTAATGATATTTACTTAATACTGTAGATGTAGATAGTTGTCATCTATAAATGTAGTCAAAGTAGGGAGAGTTTGACTTTTGAACTTTCCTATGCGCACTACATTTAGGAATAGAGGGAGTAGCTTATAGCAGTATGTAGAATATGAAAGGATTTGCTAGAAATTGGGATAAACATTATGCGTGTGAACTATTTTTTTGTTTGAGCTCACTAGGTATGTGCCCGTGCGTTGCTACGGGAGCCAAATCTTGTAATTATGGTGATTGCGGTTTTTTCAGGGAAGGTGTGACACCTAGGGCATATAATTATGATGATTGTATTTTTTTAAAGGGAAGGTGTGGCGCCCATTGGGTCATGTAATTATGATTGAATCAAATCGTCACTTGCCAACCGGGGAAAAAAGACGAGGTGGATGGAGGAAGCTCATGAAGACAGACTAGTGAATGTTCATGCTTGAGAATTCTTGGATTTCTCTGCCATATAGATATGGCCGGACCATCAATAATGAATTTATTTAGAATTTGAAAAAAATCCCCCATTGCAACGCATGGCATTTTTCCTAGTCCTAGTCCTAGTATATTACCAAAAAGTGATAGATGTAAAATTTACATCACCAGAAAAGACCTGACTACAACATATGAGGTAAAAAATTATTGACTCAGAACTTACCTGTCAAAACTAAAATACCGCGGAATCTGAATGTTACTGTCGAAACTGAATGCAATGGTAGCAGAGAGGCATTTCACATATAGTTTAGGCCGCTCGAGCACTAATAGTAGAGAAACAGCAGGCAATCGACGGGGAACACAGTAACAGATAGCAGCCGGAGCAGCAGCGCCTAGAGGAGCAGCGCGAACTAGAGCCAGAGCAGCAACTCATGTAGCTGCAGCAGCACATGTACCAACATCAGCAACACAAGTGAGATCAAGAGCAAGAGCAGTAGCACGAGCGAGGGGGAGAGCAGGGCAACAGCACGAGCGAGCGAGCGGGAGCCGGAGCAGCAGCAACAACAGCGTGAGCTAGTGAGAGAGCCAAAGCAGCAGCACCAGATCTGGCTGGTATGGACGTCTTTGCCTAAGGGGCCTCACACTGGGGGAGAGCCGCCATGGAGATGTCGCCCACGGTGCCGGCTTCGAGGTAGCCGCGCCATGGGGGTGCGGTATGGAGCACTGTCGGCGCCGGGAGGTCGAGTTAAGGAGAAGGTGTGGTGCGATGAGTGTACAACCTCTTTGGTGGCGCCGAGTAGGCCTCGACTTCGTCCAAGGAGTCGGTAAGGATGCTGCGGTTTTGGTGGAGCAGGTTAAGGCAGCATTGTGGGGATGGATCAGCCGCGATAGACGAGGCGATAGTTGGAGCGGCTCCTTGGAGGTGGATGTCGGTGTCAAAACCGACAGATCTCGGGTATGGGGGCCCAAGCTATGCGTCTAAGGATCAATGGTAACAGGAGGCTAGGGGACATGATGTTTACCCAGGTTCGGGCCCTCTTAATGGAGGTAAAACCCTACTCATGCTTGATTATGATTGTCGAGTATGAAGATTACAAGAGTTGATCTACCTCGAGATTGTAATGACTAACCCTAGATGTCTAGCCTATGAGGATTCCAATGATGGTCAAAGTTGCCCTCTATGGACTAACCCCTCTAGTTTATATACACACCGGAGGGGGCCTATGGATTGTACAAAGCCAGTTTATCAGGGAAGGAAACCTCCGGACTCCATTCTTGCCGTCCACGTGTTGAGAAGTTCCATCCGGACACGGTAGATGATCTTCGACTTGATCCTGTACAACCCATACAACCAGGCCCATACTCCTAGTCCGGACATATGAGGACCCCTGAATCCAGGACTCCCTCAGTAGCCCCCGAACTTGCCTTCAATGTTGATGTAGTATGCGAACGCAAGTCTTCGACTTTGCAAGGCAGGTTCTCCGTTATACTCCGGATTGAATATAGTCCGGCATCGGCTTCCGCGTCCAGTCTTTATGATTACTCCCTACCATCGCCTTGATTTCCACGCGTCCGAGTGAATGGGAATGGTCCGTTATCCTTGTATTTTAATATTCCTGGCAGGCACAAACTGCACCTATAAAGCGAGGCGAGATCTTTAAACCATCATCTCGCATCACACCAAAATTAATAGAGCAAGCCACAAAAAACAGACCATGGCGAGCGCCCCTGGTTCCTCCTCGCGTCCTCATGGCCCTGAAGAGGGGGACGGGCAGAGTTGCTCCATATCTCACCTCCAGCTCAGTCGACTCCAAACGCAAGGATATCTCCCTCCCCCAGATCTAGTCTCCGTTCGGGCAGGATTAACCACTATAGGTGCTGATGCATTGGCGAAGAATTTCCCCAATCCCAGTCAAGGGGAGAGGGTGTGCTTTACCTCATTCCTTTTGAGGGGCGTGGGATTCCCAATCCACCCCTTCCTTAGGGGCCTACTGGAACACTACGGGATCCAGCTGCACAACCTCACACCAGGTTCTATTTTACATATCTCCGGTTTTGTTGCTCTTTGCGAATTGTTCTTGGGTTGCGAGGCTCATTTTGAAATATGGAAAAAGTTCTTCTGCCTCGTCCCCCAACATCAGGGAGGCAGGTCCATTTTTGAAGTGGGCGGCATCGAAGTATGGCGTATAGCCGGATCCAGCTACCCCGCCAGGACTTCGAAGAAAGGATATGCCGAATGGTCTTCGGAATGGTTCTATATCTATGACGTACCCCTTCCAGACCCTGTTCGGCGAGGACCGCCGGATTTTCCAGCGCCCCTTGAAGAAGCTATACAACTGGCGTCCCAAATCCTCCTCCCAAGAAGACAATGTGGAGGTGATGAGCTTGGTAAACAAGATCAATATATTGACCCATTCTGGACTCTCCATAGTGGAAGTTGTGGCTATCACGATACAGAGATGCATCCAGCCACTTCAATCCTGAGTAACTCCCCTATGGAACTACAACAGGGAGGACGACGCATCCCGCTACAGGCGAAAGGGTCTGGATGGTTAAGCAGCATTAGCAGTAGCTCTGGCCGACCTCTACAAAGGAGAAGAAGAAGACTTCCTTCATGTAAATTGCCGAGAAGCCTACTCCATGTACACTCCTATTGAATGGGTAAGTTTTCTAACTGCTCAATGCTTTTTTATCCATAGACATGCATTGACCGGATACCCTGGCTATTTATTTTTTGAATAGCCATGGAGGCAAATTATCGAGAACATTAACTACCCCTCCCCCCAGCCAGAGGATCATGATCGCAATGAAGATCCCAGATTCCATGAGGATCCAAACATATTCATAGAGTTCGAAGATGGAGTCTTCTATCAGGCGAGTCTTGACGGTCGACGGTGGCCATTATGGCTAACTACCCCGACCTCTATCCCTTCGTGAAGGTAAGTGTTTGAAAACTGTATTCTCAAAGAAGAGGGATATTTCCACCTGTCTCTTTATCCTCCACTTTGGACCATGTTTCGTAGGATCGGCGCTCAGCGAGCCGCGCCCAAGGAAGGGTGACCAAGAAAAGGTCAGCATCTTCGCGGAGGGGTTGTGCAAAACGAAAGGAGGTCAGCACCACCACTGAACCTGCTCCACCATCGAAAGGTATATACTTCTTTTTTAATATTGATCATGAAGCTGGACCATCATTCGAATCCTCCCTCTATCATCGCAGGAGGGGTATACGGCGAACCATGGGTAAGGTCCCAGCCAGCTGAGCTACGGCTAACCCGGCACCAGAGATACAAATCGGTACGGGGGCGCATGCTGATGCGGCACAAACTCGCTTGTCTCACGGAGAGCCGAATGAGATGTCCGTGACCAACTCTGAAGTCGAGAGTGCGATGAACCATCGTCACTTAAAAGAAGCCTTACACGCCCCTGCCTTAATGGAGCCGGAGTTTAATGCCCTAACCATTGTAGGTGCATATATCCGATTTCTGCGGGACGGAATCACTGGGTCGCTCGCCTGTTCTCAAAGGATACACATGTAAAAAAATCCAGGAACTTAATGGATAGATAGTAGCATTAGCCCCCGAGACTTAAAGCGGGTGAACAAAACCGATTTAAGGATCGTTTGATGACCACAGGTTCTCAAGGAGAAGAACAACACACTGCCCCAGGAGCTTGAAGAAATAAAGAGTGCCCCAATGTATTACCACAACGATAAGAAACTGGAACGAGAAGTGAAGAAACATGCCGAGGAGATAAAGAGCTTGAAGGCTCAACTCTTAGAGGCCCAGCAAGAAAACCAGAAGCTTAAGGGCAGTATATTCGGTATGTCTTGTGAACTATCCGGATTATTGATAGGGTCATTGTCGGTGTTCTGGGAACGGGGGTCCCTAGACTTGCCTGCCTACGGCCTGCAGCGTGGCTCAAGTGGGGGCCAAGTGCGGCCCAGCTTCATCAGCTCAAACTCAAGACCCTCGCGAGGGGCCAAGCCTCGCGGGGCGGACGACAGGAAGCTTCCTCAGGAGCAGCCTCATCGGGCAGGCTCGCAAGGAGGTGGAGAGATCAAGGCAAGGGCACCTCGCGAGGAGCCCGTGACGCAAGCCATGATGATCGAGACCAGGCGGGCGCCGGCCTGCGCAGTGTCCTTGTTTCCCTTTCGGTGCAAAGGGGGCAAGCACAGGCCAAGGCATCAGGCAAAGGTTACCGTTTCGGTGCAACAAGACCAAGCCCAGCAGAACGGCAGGATGGAGGTCATCGTGGAGCCCAGGACGGCGTCATCGTTAGAGCCTTTGGCAGCCGAAGACCAACTTTAGTCAGGATAAGTGTACTAGATGTTCCCCTCCAAAATGGCCAATTGTTGGCGCCCTTCCCGCTCATTATTTGGGAAGAGGCCCAGGGCCCCCCTCTATAAATAGGACTAGCCACCACAGGGTAGAGGCATCTAGAGAACAGATCGATCAGAGAGAGAGATCTGATCGGATCAGACTACGCATAGACTAGAGAGGAGCGACTGAACTCACCCTAGCAGTTCATCGCACCAGCTCAAGAACAACCCTCGCGAGGCTGTTCCCCCTTTGTATTGTTCATCATCAGCCCCTGAGGCAATCCACCACACCACACATTGGAGTAGGGTATTACACCACAATGGTGGCCTGAACCAGTATAAATCTCGTGTCCCTTGTGTGTTCTTCTTTCTAGCCTAGATCCTTTGCGAGACTTAGAGACGTGAACTAGTAGGGGAAAGATCTTCGTGCGCACCCTAGTGTTCGAACCTCAAGGGTCTGCCGAAACCCGAAATCCGACAGTCATATAATACTATTTATAGGATCATATAATACGGGATATGATAGTTTGGTTGATACAGGTATGTTGACCGGCCGTCCCGAGGATGAAATGCGTGTCCTCCAGAGCGACATTCTGAAGGAGCTGGCAAAGCTGCACGAGCGTGCTCGAAAGGCTGTGAAGAATATGGCCAAAGCCTTAGGCCTTCCGACGTCCCTCCAGAAAGTATGGAGGGGTTGGCTGATCTATTCAAGGGTGCCCGATGTCAGTTCGAGCTATGGAAGACATCTGCGTGTCGTGAAGGCGCTCGAGAGGCGTGGTCCATGGTGAAGACACGCTATACTGGTCTTGACCCGAAACATATGGCCATCGTTGGACCGCGGGGACCTAACGGGAAGGAAATTCCCGTGAGCCTTGTATACGACCAAGTAATGGCAGCCGTGAAATTTTCGCAACAGGATTGTAAGTTAGATAGTCTACTAGATGGTGTAGAAAGGGAGTGAGCATTAGATTTGATGTACCCATGTACTTTATGCCCGAACTTATCTCCTGCCAAATTGTATGAAAGTTTTGTCACCGCAGACCTTCGGCTTCCACCTCCGGACCAAAAAGTTGGAGTGTTTCCGCACACTATGTTTGACTAGGAAACATTTGGTATTGTCGGAAACCAGGCAACCCGGTCATATTGCTCAAACAGACAAAGTGTGTTCAGCGTAGTTAGGTTATATTACTTTTTAATGTAAGAAACATTTTCCAAGAAAAATAGTTCCGTTAGGGCTTCCTTTTCTTAGGCCGGGCTTGTATCTGAAGTACAGACAGCCACTTTTATGCGTTATTCCTAAAACAATCTTGTTGAATATGTGCCGCCCAATTATTCTCTTAAGAACGCTAGCTTTCGGCTTCACCCGTCTGAGGTGCAGCGCCAGATAACCCGGTTGTAACAATCACAGAGGTGCTCGCTTTACACCCTAGCCGAATAATCGGGAACGTAGGGTATAAGCACAGGAGCGAGGCAACCCATCTTGGCAAAAACTTAAGTCATAGAGGTGCAGAAAATGGCAGAAACAACAGAGAGTACGAGCACAAGAAGCTTGTAAGCTTTTCAATAAAATGCTTCTTTTAAGAGAAGCCCCCATGTATGTGGGATGTATGCATTTAAAGATGCGTACCCCCAATAATGCGGTTTATCTGAACATATAATATAAGGAGAGAAAGGTAAAAAGGGTAAAAAGAAATAGAAAATTAAAAAAACCTAGTTTTAAACTGAGAATTAAGGAGGCCGAATTATGCGTAAAATCTTCGGAGTCGGGGGGCGTTCCATGGGTTCGGCTCAAGGCGGTTATCCTCCGCATTGCAAAGGCAATAGGCTCCTCCAATAAGGACTTCATAAATTATGAAGGGGCCCTCCCATTTGGGTTTGAGTTTGTCCTTTTTCTTCTCCGGGAGGCGTAGAACAAGTTCTCTGACGTTGTATGTTTTAGCCCACACTTCTCTGCTTTGGTAACGCCTGGCCTGTTGTTGATAGTATGCGGAACGGGCCTTGGCTACGTCGCACTCCTCTTCAGGTCCATCTAGGTCGTCCTGCCGATCTAGTTCGGCTTCTTTCTCTTTGTACATGCGCATTCTAGGTGAGTCATGAATAATATCACAAGGCAATACGGCTTCTGATTGGGCGTGGTCCGGAGTCCCCAGAGTACGAAATCGAGTTCCTCAACCCAGTGCTTATCTGATTCTCGTAAAGAGTGCACTAGTCTGGGTTTAATACCACTCATGATCTGACCATTGGCCCGTTCGACTTGGTCGTTCGTTTGAGGGTGGTATACAGATGCATAGTCAAGTTTAATGCCCAACTTAGCGCACCAGGTTTTCACCTCATCAGCTGTGAAGTTAGAGCCATTACTAGTGATGATACTGTGCGGGACACCATAACGGTGGACTACGCCGGATATAAAATGGATCATTGGTCCGGCCTCAGCTGTTTTGACTGGTTTGGCTTCTATCCATTTAGTGAATTTATCCACCATGACCAGTAAGAATTTATTTTTGTGGCTTCCCGCTTTAAGGGGTCCGACCATGTCAAGCCCCTAGACCGCAAAGGGCCAAGTAATGGGGATTGTTCTTAATGCGGTGGGAGGCATGTGGCTCTGATTGGCAAAGAGTTGACAGCCCACGCAACATTGGACAAGGTCTTGAGCATCAGGTCGAGCCATAGGCCAGAAAAAGCCTGTCCAGAACACCTTGCTTACAAGGGCACGGGCTGCAGCGTGATGACCGCCGAGACCGACATGTATCTCTTCCAAGAGCTGCCTTCCCTCCTCTTCGAAGATACACCTTTGAAGGACTCCAATTGTGCTTCTTTTATATAGTTCGCCTTCATGCACTTTGAAGGCTTTGGAGCGCCGAACTATGCATCACACCTCGTTTTGATCGTCGAGGAGCTCTTGCCTATTAAGGTAGGCCAAGTAAGGTTCGGTCCAAGGAGCGATAATAGCCATGATCTCATGAGCAAAGGGTGTTATCTCGATATCCGAACCCCTGACGTTGTCCGCATTGTGTTCGGCGATTGGGGTGTGATCAGGTCTGTGTTGCCTTCGCTGCTCTCACCCTGCCACACCACAAATGGCTTAAATAGCCGCTCCACGAAGGTGTTGGGTGGCACGGGGTCGCGTTTAACACCCATACGAGCAAGGATGTCAGCTTCCTGCTTACTTTCTCGGGCGACGTGATGGAACTTGAGTCCGTCGAACCGAGCTGACAGTTTTAATATGGCGTTTCGATATGCCATCATTTTTGGGTCCTTCACATCAAACTCTCCATTGACCTGTGAAATTGCGAGGTTCAAATCACTGCACACCTCCAAGCGTTGTATGCCAATGGAGACAACCATACGAAGACCATGCAGTAGCGCCTCGTATTCCGCTGCATTATTAGAGTTTGTGTACATAATTTGCAATACGTAGCGGACTATGTCCCTAGTGGGGGATGTGAGGATTACGCTAGCCCCCAGTCCGGCTAGCATTTTGGAGCCATCGAAGTACATGACCCAATTAGAATATGAGATGTACTCTTTAGGGAGTTCGGCTTCCATCCATTCGGCTATAAAGTCAGCCAATACCTGGGATTTAATAACCCGGCATGCCTTGTATATGATTTCGAACAGTAACAGCTCGATGGACCACTTTGCTATGCGGCCAGTGGCGTCCCTATTATTAATGATGTCATTCAGTGGCACCTCGGATGCCACTATGACCAAACACTCTTGAAAGTGGTGCTGAAGTTTGCGAGACGCCATGAAGACTGTGTAGGCTATATTTTGATAGTGCGGGTATCGGGATTTGCAAGGTGTAAGGACCTCTGATACATAGTAAACTGGTTTTTGGGTGGGGAATTTATGTCCCTCCTCCCCTCGCTCGACGACAAGGACGACGCTAACTACTTGGTTAGTCGCCGAAATTTATAATAACATAGGCTCTCCAATGCCAGGTGCGGCCAAGATTCGGTTGCTTGCGAGAAGGGCCTTTATTTCTTCCAATCCGGCTGTGGTTGCGCCCGTCCATTTGAAGTTATCAGTACGACGCAGTAGCTTGTATAATGGCAATGCCTTTTCTCCTAATTTGCAGATAAATCGGCTTAAAACCGCGACACACCCAGCTAGTTTCTGGACCTGCTTTAGGTCTGTTGGCGTGGCCAATTGTGACAGGGCTCAGATTTTTGCTGGGTTTTCCTCAATTCCTCTACGGAGACAATGAACCCCAACAACTTTTTGGCTGGAACTCCGAAGACACATTTTTTCGGATTAAGCCGGATGTCTTATGTTCGGAGATTGTCGAAGGTGAGGCGAAGGTCATCCACCAGTGACTCGACGTGTTTTGTTTTCATGACCACATCGTCTACGTATGCTTCGACTCTTTTTCCTATTTGCTTTTCCAGGCATGTTTGAATCATGTGATGGTAGGTGGCCCGACATTTTTGAGTCCGAAGGGCATAGTTAAGCAGAAGGGACCGTAAGGAGTGATGAATGCGGTTGTAGCTTGGTCCGATTCCTTGATCTTAATCTGATGATATCCGTAATAGGCATCGAGGAAACACACCGAATCGTGTCCTGCAGTTGCATCAATAATTTGGTCAATACGGGGCAATGGGAAAGGATCTTTGGGGCATGCCTTGTTGAGGTCCTTGAAGTCGACACACAGGCACCATGATTTGTCCTTTTTCGGGACCATAACCAGATTGGCTAGCCAATCTGGATGTTTGATTTACCTAAAGAACCCAGCCTCTAGTAACTTGGCTAGCTCTTCTCCCATTGTTTGACATTTGGGTTCGGAGAATCTCCATAGTGTCTGCTTCATGGGTTTAAATCGCTTGATTATATTGAGACTGTGTTCGGCAAGTCTGCGTGGGATGCCGGGCATATCTGAAGGATGCCAGGCAAAGATATCCCAATTCTCATGCAAGAATGCGCGTAGGGCGATGTCCACTGCCGGATCCAGCTATGCCCCGATGGATGCTGTTTTATTGTGGTCCGCCGGGTGCACTTGGAATTCTACTATTTCCTCGGCTGGCTTGAAAGAGGTGGACTTGGACCTTTTTATCAAGGATCACATCGTCCCTATCCACCGTAGCTCGTAGGGTGGTTAATTCTTTTGCCGCTAGGGCTTCAGATAGAGCCTCAAGGGCCAAGGATGCGGTCTTGTTTTCGGCACAGAGAGCTTTGTCCGGGTCGCTTGAAATTGTAATGATTCCATTAGGTTGGGCATTTTGAGCTTCATGTACCCATAATGGGGTATAGCTTGAAAGCATGAGAATGCGTCCCGGCCGAGGATAACATGATACCCGCTGTTAAAGGGGACCACGTGGAAAAGTAACTCTTCGGATCTATAGTTCTCAGGTGTGCCGAACACCACATCCAGTTTGATTTTTCCCGAGTAGTGTGCCTATCGACTGGGGATAATACCTCAAAAGGTGGTGTTGCTTTGCTCGATGCGTGCCCTATCCATTTGCATGTTGTCGAGCATATCCTCATAGATGAGGTTAAGTCCACTACCGCCATCCATGAGTACTTTAGTAACCCGGAAACCATCTACGATGGGGTTTAGTACCAAGGCGGCAGGTGCTCAAACTGACCGAGCCTTTGGTTCGTCTTCGGCCGTGAAGGTTATCACCGTGTCGTTCCATGGGCTTAGAGCGGTAACTTGATGGACTTCGGTGAGGTCACATACCGTCGTTTACGCCGGTTGTTAGAAGAGAAAGTCTTGAAGATTGCTAGGACGTTGAAGTTGTCCCTCTCCGGTGAGTATCCTCCTGGGGTTGTGGTGAGGATGGTCTCTCCACTTTTTGCTACCTGTTGGAGTACCCAGCATGCCCGGAGGCTATGGGTTGGGACTGTGTGCGGAGTAGTATGGATCGGGCAGGGTTTGTCTAATAGTTCATCAAGAATGGACCTATGTCCCATGAAGGGTCTGTTCTTCCTGCCCGTAGCCCGATGGTCGGGTGACCCGCCGAGGTATATTCTTTTAGCCCGGGCCGCACTCTGCGTCGAGGTGGCAGGCTCTAGTTGAGTTTTCTGGGCCCTCCATATGCTTTCCATCACACATTATTTTTGTACTACATGCGATAATTCTGTGAAGCTCTGTATATGGCCACGGTCGAGGACATTCAATATCCCTTCATCTGTGCAATTGTGGTGGAAGACCGAAACTACGTTGTCGTCCGAACAGTCCTTGATCTTGTTTTTAACAAGTAGGAATCTGGCCCAAAAGTGGTGGACCGTTTCCTGGGGCTACTGCCGCACATACATCAGGTCATATATATCTGGCAGACCTAAATTGCTTGGAGAGTATAGATTGTGGTGGGTGGATTAAATTTTAGATCTTGTCCCACGTCCGTGTTCAGAGCCGGTGTGGCTTCCGAAGTAACCGGTTCAGGTCCGGTTAGGCGCGAAGGCTTGTGCAATCCTACAGCTGAACCAGAGTCCAGTGGGAGTAAAGTCCCTTCCGAAGGGGAAGTATCCGTCTCAGGGGATTCGGGGACCCGAACATACTTGGTCCTCAATATGGGGGAGGATCGTTGGTGGCCGGTCCTCGATGATCGCCATGAAGTGAGTGATCGGTGGGTGATTAATCTCCCTCTGGTCGGGTTTGAGCCTGATCCGATCATAGTCCGTTGAGACCCCCAGAGCAGCAATGCGGTCTAGCAGTTTGTTTAAAGACGAAATATCTGCCGGATCCAATTTTTCAGAGTAATTGGGGTCAATGCGAGGACGGTGTTCGGCAGCCATGAGAGGAGTTGCGGGCTCGACGGCCGCGCGGACCCTCATGGTAAAACCGCCAAATCGGAGGGTCTACCCTGAAGCCAGGCACCTCCGGAAGTGATATTGTCGTTGATGACTTGGCGCGCCATGGATTGCTTTCTTCGGACAGCACAACGGAGCTCTCAATGAAAGCACCAATGTCGGTGTCAAAACCGGCAGATCTCGGGTAGGGGAGGGCCAAGCTATGCGTCTAAGGATCAATGGTAATAGGAGGCCATGGGATACGACGTTTACCCAGGTTCGGGCCCTCTTAATGGAGGTAAAACCCTACTCGTGCTTGATTATGATTGTCGAGTATGAAGATTACAAGAGTTGATCTACCTCGAGATCGTAATGGCTAACCCTAGATGTCTAGCCTATGAGGATTCCGATGATGGTGAAGGTTTCCCACTACGGACTAACCCCTCAAGTTTATATACACACCAAGGGGTCTATGGATTGTACAAAGTCGGTTTATCAGGGAAAGAAACCTCCGGACTCTATTCTTGCCATCCACGTGTTGAGAAGTCCCATCCGGACACGGTAGATGATCTTTGACTTGATCCTGTACGACCCATACAACCTGTCCCATACTCCTAGTACAGACATATGAGGACCCCTGAATCCAGGACTCCCTCAGTGGAGGACCGGGCGACTAAACTAGCGGGACGACAAGATCGACGACGGATCCTCATCCAGGAAGGTGGATGAGGGACATCGGCTGTTGCGGTGGACGACGTCGCCGGGGAAGAGGCTTCAACGGGGCAGCGGTGGGGTGGCGGACGGAGGAGGGTGGGTTTTCGCGGCTGGATCAGAGAGATTATGGCGGCCTGGGATTTCGAATGGTGAAAAGGAGGTGATGGGAGGGGAAACCATGACTTAGGGACGCGCTTGTCCAAAATGTAGGGTGTGTTACAAAAGTACCCCCATTGATTTGAACTAGCGGCCCTTTCGGCTTAGTGTTAGAAGGGGGATTTCGCATGTCGAGATTTGGCAGCTGGAGGGAGTTTTCGTGTGGGTTGTGAAGGCGTGAGTTTTGGGAGCACGATCTCTGAATTTTTGGGATATAACAAGGCGCAGGTTGGATTTTAGGGACAAGCCTAACGTGTAATATTGTACGTACCAAATCAATTCGCACGTCCCTCAATGAAAAAAACAAAAATAAATAAAACTATTCACACCACACAAAGATAGAGTCTTGTCCCGTTGTGGGAGTCCTGGACTAGGGGGTCCTTGGGCGTCCGGCCTATTGATGTGGGCCAGACTGATGAGCCGTCAAGACACAAGACAAAAGTTTATCTCCCGTGTCCGGTGGGGACTCTCACATGCATGGATGGCAAGTATAGGTGTCTGAATATTTTATTCCTTTCTGTAAAACCGACTTTGTACAACCCTAAGCCCCTCGGGTGTCTATATAAACCAGAGGGTTAGATCGGAGGTAGGATCACAACATTGCTAGGCTAGCTATCTAGGGTTAGCCGAATCGATCTCGAGGTAGATCAACTCTTGTAACCCCTATACCCTCAAATATAATCAAGAAGGAGTAGGGTTTTACCTCCATTAAGAGGGCCCGAACCTGGGTAAATACTGTGTCCCTTCTCCATTATTACCATTGATCTTCAGACGCACAGCTTGGGCCCCCCTACCCGAGATCTGCCTGTTTTGACACCTACATTGGTGCTTTCATTGAGAGCTCCGCTATATCATCGACAAAAGGATCAATGGCTCACCTTTTCACCAACGATGAGGTTGTGTCCAGGGAGATCTTTCTTCCTGGACAGGTTTTTTTGTTTGGTGGCTTTGTGCTTCGAGCCAACTCGATTGGCCTCCTTGAGCAGGTCGACAGTTATGCCCCCGACCACCAGATCAGGTTTGGAAACCTGAATTATGTTGCTGACATCCGAGGAGACCTAGTCTTCGACGGGTTCGCGGCCTCGGCCGCCACTCTTTGTCCCAATCAAGAAGACTCTTCGGATCCCCTGTCAGATCCCATCCAGGGGTCAACACCCACACCCACCTCGGCCCTAGATCCGGGGCATGTCTCATCGTCCGAACACGGGAGCATAAGCCCCGCCGGACTTATTTCCCTCATGGAGCTCCCTAACAAAGACCCAGATGCAGGCTTAGACTTGGCTTTGGGCAACCATTCCGAACTATCGAGGTCTGCACTTAGTGGGTTCGATCAGGCGCTTCATGCCGAACACAGGGCGGCAGACCCGCAGTTTCTGGTCCCACTCCCGCTCTTAGATGAAGCGTTGGTTTTGATGCAGTCTCTCGCCATCACGGAGGCTTTACCTCCGAACTGGACCCAACTCGGACTAGGGGCTGAGAGAGGGGAATTTTACGCCCAACCCACCACCCACTTGATAGCCACTTTCGATGACTTAACCGACATGCTAGATTATGCGTCCGAAGACATTCACGGTATGGACGACAATCCCGACGCTGAACCAAGCCATGTCCCACCCATTACGGGGCATTGGACGGCCACCTGAACCTACGATGTGTACATGCTGGACACCCCAAGACCAGATGAGAACAGACCCGTCGATAAACCACGAAAGCGCGAACGTCAACAGCACCGCTCACGATTGCGTCGGGCGAAGGATAGTAATACCGGTACCAGAGACAATGAGACTCTGGATGGTGCTGAGATACCGAATACCCCATCGAGCCCACATCCTAACAGGATAAAAGGGAAGAGGGTGAATATAGCCCTGGACACGCTGACAACAAAGTTGCGGAGGACAACAACTACATGCCAGAATTCGAAGAGGAGGTTAGCCTCGGTGATGAATACTTTATTGTCCCAGAGGAACCGCTCGACCAAGAATGCTTTAAGCGACAACTCATTGCTATAGACCGAAGCCTGAAGAGGAAGCAGCATCAGCTCAAAGAAGAGCAAGACACGCTAAATGAAAGGTGGACTAAGGTCCTGGCCACTGAGGAATACGACCAAGAGCGACCTGTCAAAAGTTACCCTAGGCGCAAGCTACTGCCTCAATTCGATGACGAAGTCCTTGAACCAATACCATCGAAATACAATCAGGCAGATCAACCAGATCGACCACCACGTGGGCGGGATAAAAAGGCATATAAAGCTGAACACCGACCTGCACCCCCTCTCCGAAGAGGCAGGGAGACTGCGGCTACGGGATATACATACGGCTTGCAACATGACCTAGCCATTAAAGCTGGTCAAACCAGGTCAATCTACAGATCAAGGGTCCGTGCCCCGACGCGAGACAATGGCTACGAAGCCTGGCGCGATGACCGTTACTATGTTCGGGATTAAAACCGAACTCAGAAGTCAGTCGATCTCCACCGCGACATTGCAAGATATAGAGGGGCCGCACACCCCCTATGCTTCACTGATGAGGTCATGGAACACCAGTTTCCGGAAGGGTTTAAATCCGTAAACATCAAACCATATGATGGAACAACAGATCTGGCTGTATGGATTGAGGATTTGCTTCTCCACATTCATATGGCTCGAGGAGATGATCTCCATGCCATTAAGTATCTCCCTCTAAAGCTGAAAGGACCAGCACAACACTGGCTAAACAACCTCCCAGAAAACTCCATTGGAACCTGGGAAGATTTGGAGGATGCCTTTAGGGCTAACTTTCAGGGCACTTATGTCCGGCCACCGGATGCTGACGACTTGAGTCATATAATTCAGTAGCCTGGCGAATCGGCTCACAAGCTATGGAATCGGTTCTTAACTAAAAAGAACCAGATTGTAGACTGTCCGGATGCCGAGGCCTTAGCGGCCTTTAAGCACAGCGTCCGCGACAAATGGCTCGCCCGACACCTTGGGCACAAAAAGCCGAAGACCATGGAAGCTTTAACGACACTCATGACCCGCTTCTGTGCGGGCGAAGACAGCTGTTGGCTCGTAGAAGCAACAACTCAGGTGACCCTGACACCTCTGAGGTACGGGATGGCAATGGTAAACCTCGCCGCAACAAAAACAAACGTCGGAATAACAACAACGACGACACAGACGATATGACAGTCAATCCGGATTCAGTGGTCCTAAGTCCGGTCAGCGGAAGAAACCTTTTAAAGGCAACAAGGACGGGTCATCCAGCTTAGACAAAATCCTCGAGAGGCCCTCCCAAATTCATGGCGTACCCGATAAGCCTACAAATCATACCAACTGGAACTGTTGGGTTTTCAAACAGGCCGGTAAGTTAAATACCAAACATAAGGGAAAAGGGCCCCCAAGCGAAGACGATGATGAGACCCGTCAGCCGAACACCGGGGGTCAGAACCAATTTCCCCCCGAGGTGAAGACAGTGAACATGATATATGTCATTCACATCCCCAAAAGGGAGCACAAATGCGCATTAAGGGACGTCTATGCCGTAGAGCCTGTCGCCCCCAAGTTTAACCCATGGTCAGCCTGTCCGATCACTTTTGATCGTAGGGACCACGCAACTAGTATCCATCACGGGGGTTCAGCTGCCCTGGTACTTGATCCAATCATTGACGGATACCACCTCACTAGAGTCCTTATGGATGAAGGAAGCAGTCTCAACTTGATCTATCAAGGCACTGTCCATAAGATGGGGATCGACCAACCAGGAATCAACCCCAGTAACACTACCTTCAAAGGTGTGATACCAGGAGTGGAGGCCCATTGTATGGGCTCAATCACACTGGAGGTAGTATTCGGCGCCCCAGATAACTTTCACAGCGAAGAGTTAATCTTTGACATCGTCCCTTTCCACAGTGGTTACCATGCACTGCTCGGACGAACTGCCTTCGCTCGCTTTAACGCAGTCCTGCACTATGCATACTTGAAGCTCAAAATGCCTGGACCTCATGGTGTTATTACAGTTAATGGTAATATGGAGCGCCCACTCTGTACTGAAGAGCACACCGCGGCCCTGGCAGATGAAGTGTATAGCGGCCTTTTCAAGCCGAATAGTTCACCGGCCAATAAAGCCAATGACGTATCTAAACGAGTGTGGTCCGTGCAAAATCGCGATAAGCCAACGGATCCGGACCTTGATTAGCAGTTCGGCCTCCGCCGATCGCCCCATCAGCTTGCTGCCTATGTACCGCGCATACATAATTACACACTAAAAATACCTTGGGCGGCGCTGGAGGCACACTGCAGAATAGGTCCATTACACGGCTTGACCATAATTGGACCGCACATATCTTTTTCCTTTTAACGCAGGTTCATCAAGAGCCCTACTTACAAGATGGTTGTCACAGGAGATGCTTTTAAAGGCCAACACGTCCCAACCATCAAACGCTCCTCTCAAAGGACTCACTACTAAGGAGAAAAGGCGCGGACGTGCGGCAGGGCATCATGGGAGTTTCTTTTCCGAACTAAGATTCTTAAGCCCTGTGTTAGACTTTCCCTTATGTAAATTCTTTTCTTTTTTCCTTAGGCATGTAATATGACCTTAATATTGAATGACATCGATTGTCATTGAAATATGAATAAAGATATAAAGGGCACAAATGATTGCCACCTTCTTGCTTGGGTGTTAGATTTTTTCCTCGTCATCTAAGCCACTCCTTACGTTCGACTGACACACTTGGTTTGACACGATCTTCATACTAGGGGCTGTATTCGGCCCTGCTAAATTCTTAAGTCCGAACACCCATAGGGAACTCTTCGGCATCCTGAATATTGCATTATATGCATCTGCTCCAAATCATGTCTTTGGTCTATAGTTGGGTTGCCCGACTCCTGTGCTTGCTACCTTACGTTTCGCAAGTTCGGCTAAGGTAGTAAAGGGAGAACTATTGCGATTGTATTTCCGGTTTGTTCGGTCAAGTACCTCAGTAGAGAAAGCCGAAAACTGACTGTCATGATAACCGAGAGCGGGTCAGCGATCCGGTGACTTAGTGTTATACTACGAATCGTTTATGATTTATGCCGTATTATACGAGGGGCTGGGTTTTTTGACCAGCCGCGTTGCAAAGGAGCTGCACTCCGGATTGCCGATCATGTAACAAGGGCTATTACTTAGCGCCACCAATGGACCCTTATGGCTAAAGTGAAAGTACTAAAACCGCATAGTCTGATTGCCTGGTTCACTCTGCAAGACGCCTCCTATATCGGACCAAGACGTTGGATAAAGTGTGGTCATGCGGTCCTGAACACCCCTGTAGTATCTACGTGGGGGCTGAAGCCGATGACTGGTAAACTTTCAGACATAAAAACAACAAAATAGGAGGATAAACTGATAATAAAGCATAATAAAAACTATCATACATTACGAGTTCATTACATAACTCCTACAACCGGACACAACTACTCAAATTTATGTCCTTGGAGCACTGTCCTTCTACAATACGGGCTCCCTCGAGGACCTCATCGAAGTACCTCTCCGGCCGTCGGTGCTCCTTGCCCTCAGGTGGCCCTGTGGTGGCAATCTCGGTGGCTTTCAACTTCGCCCATTGAACC
Source organism: Triticum dicoccoides (assembly GCF_002162155.2). Lineage (NCBI taxonomy): Eukaryota > Viridiplantae > Streptophyta > Magnoliopsida > Poales > Poaceae > Triticum > Triticum dicoccoides. Next base: position 257,502,345 of record NC_041381.1, on the reverse strand, counting down.
TTCACGCGGGCAAAGGCCATCCGAGCACCCTCAATATAGGATGACCACTTAAGGGCATCAATCCGAGGAAGCGCCTCCACCAGCCTCTTCACGAGCCCGAAGTGGCTGTTGAGCATGGCTTCGGATGGCCACAGACGGAGTATTACGTCCTTCATGGTCAAGCCGGCCACCCTATGCAGCTCGGATAGCTGCTTCATTTGGTCACTCAGGGGCACCGGAATCTCTGGCGCAAGGTATTGCGACCAGAAGAACTTCTCCGTTGAGCTCCCCTCTTCGGCTCAGAAGAATGTGGCAGCATCCGCATGCTCCTTGGCAAGTCAGGAAAGGCGCCTGGAGAACTCCGAACTCGGGTTAGTAAAATACATCTTCTACTGGCATACCTACTCTGCATAATAATGGCCTTACCAGGCGCAATCCGCCTCGCCTCTTGGATCCCTTGGCAAGTGTCCTGGGCATCAGACCAGGCTTCCTTTAGGCTCTCACGGGCTTTGGCAAGCTTGGAGGCCTGCTCCAAACTCTTCCGCTCCAAGGACTCGCATCTAGCAATGGCGTCCTGGAGCTCTTTCTCAACCTCACCCACCCGCGCCTCATGTCGTTGGTGAGTGGTCTCCTCCTCCTCTAAGCTTTTGGCCACCTTGTCCGTGGCCACCTTGCTCGCCTCCGCATCCATCTTGGCTTCGGCGAGGGCGCTTTTGAGGGACTCGATCTCATCGGCGCAAACTGCGAGCATTGTTAAAACATTTTTAGTCTGTTTTAAATGACTAACTCATGTACAATTAGAGATATATACTCAATGTACGCATACCTTGCATCTCTCAAACCGCTTGTTGATGCGGATTACTTCTTGACCATCCATCCGTAGCTTCCGAGTGAGTTAGGAAACTTTGGCGGCCTGGGTGCTCTCCGCCAGCAAGGAAGCCTATTGCACGATAGAGTAAAATGTCACCTCATCCGAACACTACGTGATCCTCTGTGTGGCTTTGCTAGAACCGGACAGAGTCTCAGGGGCTACTATCTATATACTAGCATATTCCTTTATTAAAATCGGTTAGAAATATCACATCGCATACCTCAAAGCTTGTTAATAGGCTGGTAAAAGCTTCGTTCAGCCTGCTCTTGGCGGACTGAATCTTCTCTACCACCATACCCATCAGGGTACGGTGCTCCTCCACGACGGAAGCACGGCGAAGTGCTTCCGCCAAAGAATCCGGCGCCTCCGGATTGATGAAGGTCGCCGGTGGAGTTGATGCTCCCCCACCTTCAAAGGGCGTCGCTCTCCCGACTCCTGAGTCGTATGGGTCTTCGGAATAGTGTTCGGCTGGGGGCTGGATTGGCATGACCCCCGCCATCAGTCTCCATGGGGGTTGGTCCCCCCATGTCTTCGGCAGCCGAGGTGCTACCCTCCGACGCCGTATTGATGGCCTCCCACGTCTCTCCATGGCCTGGAGAGGCTGTTCGGGATGAGGCCTTGGTGTTGTCCATTACAGGCGGCGGGGAGGCCCGCGGAGGCGTCTCGCTCTCCACCATCCTCGGCTCCAGCGAGTCCCGGAGATGATAGTTGGGGGAGATCGAGGGCCGGACTGAAGCATACAATATAAATATATTAAAAACCACAATCATAAACGCCGATATATGTAGGGTATCCATGGACATTTACAAATCGACCAGGGGCTTCCACCTGAGGTGCCGCTCAGGGATGGCTTCGGCATCCCAATCCGAGTCGTTCGAGAGGGATATCTTCCCCCTCTTGGACGCCTCCGCCTTTGGTCTTCGGAGGCTGCTCTTTTCTTCCTCCTCCCCTTAGGGGAAGAGTCGCTCTCTTCTTCCTCCTCTTTTTCATCTTCATCTCGCTCGTGGGAGGACAAGGCTTCGGAATCCCCGGACATAGCATCCGGGGGACCTTTACGGCAGGGGCCGCTTTTGGCCTCCATGTCCTTCTTCTTGGTTTTCTTCTTTGTTGCCTGGTACGATGCTGGAGCCAGCATTCTCGTCAGCAGAGGATCAGCTGGGTTCTCGGGCAGCGAAGACATACACTTGATCCGCTCCGCCTTCTTCGTCCATCCTTGGATAAAGGATGAAAATCTCAACACACGCTTGTGATTTTTGAACTAAGTTATGTTCGGAAACTAAAAAAACTTACTGGGGAGGCTGGGTGAGCACAGTCGAGGCCGATGTCGTCGGTCTTCTCTGGTCAGGACTTCTGGGCCTTGAAAAGCAGCCTCTAGATGTGTTTGTGCATCATGCCGAAGAATTGCTGCAGGGTCCGCAACCCTTCCGGATTGAACTACCACATATGGTGAGGCCGGCGCTGGCAGGGAAGGGTCCGGCAGAATAGCATCACTTGAACTACGTCAGTGAGGGTGGTGTTCTTTTCTATCATATTTTTATGTGCTTTTGCATCAACACCTCGTCGGTTGACCCCCAGTCTGGACCCTTTTTGATCCATGACGCAAGCCGCATTGGGGGACCGGATCTAAACTCAGGAGTGGCCGCCGAGTTGGTGTCGCGTGGTTCGATGATGTAGAACCACTCCTGCTGCGATATCTTCACAGTCTCCACATAGGCCCCTTTGGGCCAGATGACGTTGGAGAGTTTGCTCACCATTCCACCTCCGCAGTCTGCATGCTTCCCATCCACCACCTTTGGCTTCACGTTGAAGACTTTGAGCCAAACGTCAAAGTGGGGGAGAATGCGGAGGAGTGCCTCGCACATGACGATAAACGCCGAGATGTGGAGGAAGGGGTTTGGGGCTAGATTGTGAAAATCTAGCCCATAATAGAACATGAGGCCGCGGACAAAAGGGTGAAGTGGAAACCCGAGTCCGCGGAGGAAGTGGGGGATGAATACCACCCTTTCGTCGGGCTCCGGAGTGGGGATGACCTGCTTCTTGGCAGGGATCCTGTATGCAATATTCGTACTCAGGTACCCTGCCTCCTGGAGCTCCATTATGTCCTTCTCCTTCACGGAGGAGGCAACCCACTTGCCTTGAGATCCAGATCCGGACATGACTGGAGAGGTTGGTGGCGGTGGGGAGAATCGAAGCTCGGGTGTTGGAGCTCGAGGATGGGGAGGCTGAGGAAGGAAGAAGGCGTGGGATAGAAAAGCTGGATCTTTATCCACTTATATAGGCCGTGAATACCGAGCTCCCACTCCCCTAGCCTTAAAACCTCGCATGTTCCTAATGCGGGTATGCGCCATGGTCGGTTGGATTATCCAAATACCATTGATACGCAATCCCGTATTAAGTGGGCATGATCTCTGATTGATGGGACGTGCCAATGAGGCATGGCCTCGAAACACGGAACACGGGGCATGAAAACGGTTCAAAATGCCGAAGGGACAAATCTGACACTTCATTGAAAAAGTTGTCAGTAAAAGACACTATTCTTATTTTTTATATATCCTGCCTTCGCGGCTAAGGGTTGTGTTCATTGTGGAAAGCCGGATACAATTCTTTTATAGAGGAAAGCTGATGTGTATTCCTTAAGGAACCCGCCTTGCAATGCCGAAGACAATCTGAGCGCCTAGTATATGATCATTGAAGACAGGTTCAGGGGCTACTGTGGGAGTCCTAGACTAGGGGGTGCTTGGGCGTCCGGTCTATTGATGTGGGCCAGACTGATGAGCCTTCAAGGTACAAGACAAAAGATTATCTCCCGTGTCCGATGGGGACTCTCACATGCGTGGATGGCATGTATAGGTGTCCGGATATTTTATTCCTTTCTGTAAAACCGACTTTGTACAACCCTAAGCCCCTCCGGTGTCTATATAAACCGGAGGGTTAGATCGGAGGCAGGATCACAACATTGCTAGGCTAGCTATCTAGGGTTAGCCGAATCGATCTTGAGGTAGATCAACACTTTTAACCCTATACCCTCAAATATAATCAAGAAGGAGTAGGGTTTCACCTCCATTAAGAGGGCCCGAACCTGGGTAAACACTGTGTCCCTTTTCCATTATTACCATTGATCTTCAGATGCACAGTTTGGGTCCCCCTACCCGAGATCTGCCGGTTTTGACACCGACACCCATTTTATTGTACAAATGTATTCAAAGCTATGAATCCATGTTATGTCCAATTAAATTTTTTGCTGACTGTATAATGCATGTAACCTACTCATACCAACATTTTAGTGCATTCCAAATGTCTATACTACCGTTGCAACTCGAACTAAATTTGAATTCATTTCTCTATTTGAATAAGAATCTACAATCATCATTGTTGCCAACTTAAACCATCATTCATGTATTATCTTAACAACACACCACATGATTATATAGAGATAGATATGAACCATGTGTACTATATGAACTCGATTTCAAAATTTTGAATACACTTGATGTTGATTCCAAATAATAGTACATTTGATGTACTAGCTAGATCTTCATAATCTAAACCATGTTTCATATGTACACTGTGTTTATCACACAGAGTATAGTGCCCCGCCCCCTACATTATGACATGTATTTAGCCCTGAGCTGTAAAAGCCACACATTATCACAAATTCAAATAAATGTTCTATATATTATATGTAGTATAACATGTTCATAACCACACCATGCGTATCACCGTTATATATATTCATGCATGCGTCAGTTTAAAACACTATGATATATTATTCAAATATCCGAATTCACTTTTATAATGAATTATGATCTCTATTCGTCTTCTACACCCGCACAATCCTCTTATCTTTGTAGCTAGCGCTAACTTTCTCTCGTGCATGCACACGCGCCTCCCTCTCACCCCCCCTCAGCATTCTGTAGCTCCATCGCGCACATTCGACTTTTCATTTAAGGTCATTCACCCATGGTGTGTGTAGGCCCCCCAACTCTTTCTTTCCGGGACACACCGATCGAGATGCCTCTCTAGCCAGGTGTGCCTACCACAAACACAAGCTTTCCCTCTCCTCTTCTCACCGTCCATGCCTCACTCCCGCCCCTCTTTTCATCGATATCGTACTCGCACACTCCTTCCCCCTTGATATAGTATGCCTCTCACACCACCTCCTAGCTGCATCCCTCTCTCTCTATCCTTCTCTCCGGGCCTTATTTAATTTGCTTCTAACACATACATGCATGTATACCGATCGATCTCCCTACATATACCTAGGTCGACTATAACTCCTCTTCCCCATGCATCGATTGACGCACCTCACAAGTTATGTATCTCCCTTTCTCCGACAAAGGACGATTGATCTTACTATGTAGTTACGTGTGCTTACCACAGCCATATCGTTGCTCCTCATCATTCGTGCATGCCTCCTGACCCGCCTCTCACACACACATGCACAGACAGGCAGGCATCCCCTCTTTTATTGATATTGCAGGCGTGCCCTCCGTTTGTCTAGCAGGCCTCTCCCACCATTTGTGAGAAGCAACTCCACCACCAACCCCTCTGACACTCTAGCTTTGCCTTTCTCCCAACCTTATTCCTCTCCTACACATATGCATGGATGCCAATCGATCTCCCTCAATTCATAAGGTAGGTTTCTCTCCTCCTCCATACATATACCAACCATTGTACCTCTATAGTTAGATGTCTGCCCCCCATCCCACCCCACACACACCGATAGGCGAGCGCTGTAGGTAGGTATCCATGCCACAGAGACAAACTGCACATGCCCCCTATCACCTTCTAGTAGGCCAGCCACCCTATATCTTTTACGTGGGCACACACAAATTGGACAGCACTCTTTATCGATCGCACGCACACACACACACACACACATCATCCCTCTCTTCGATTCTATGGATACCTCACGCCGATGATACCTCCACTCTCTTCTCGTGGATCGCCCCCTCCATATATATGATATATCCATGCCTCTGTTTCACACACATTGCATATGTTACATTTTTTGATTGAAATACCATCGACACATATTCCTTGTCTATCTCTCACGCCCCCCCGAAAAACACTCACAAACCCACGCACTATATCTCTCTACATTTGTATCTCTCTCACACAAACCCACATAGGTGGTGTACGTACACGAAGAGAATAGGTGCATGTACTCACGCTTGGTGCCCAGCCACACCCGCGCGGGTACACGGTGGAGCTCGTTTCTGTATGAAATGGTAGCCCTCGTGGTAATTTGAGCGTGTGTAGCGGTTGTTTACCTACGGAGGTCGTGTACCAAGCATGCACGAAACAAAGTTCGACTTCATGCATTGGCGCGCTATTTTTAAATAAAGTTATATTGCTCAATGGCACGTACACAGAATATAAAACGATTTTTATGGAGAAACAGGTAGTTTGCTCCACTATATACAATGGAACATGCCTGCCGAGGTTTGTCTCTCTTCAGAGTATCTCTCACAAGGCGGTAATGGCCTCTCTCTCTCTCTCACCGTTGGTCACTGATCCGGCTGCATCTCATCAGCCGACGGAAAGGGAGGATTGCATCGTTTCTCTGCTCGACGACACCGAGGCAGCACGTCCCAATCTGCGGTACCCACCGTTCTCTCTGACCAAGCTCCGACATGGTAGGGCTTGCGCCACTTGCTCACTGCTGCAGTATGGGCGGATCCCGCCCGCCACTGCCCTCCTAGTTACATCCTGATGACCCCCAGGTATCCCCTCTGGCCTTGCTCCATTGCCGATCTTCCCACGTTGTTGCATGTGGAAAATCTTGCATGTGGATCTTCCTTAGTTCTTTGCCCAAAACGTAGCTCGTCCGACGTTCTTTCCATATTGCACTGTTGTCATAACACCATTTTAGATAAACACAACCATCCTAGTATCTTCCCTTAGGACAAGGAATATGCTTCTTTTTTGTCATCATATGTGTCATCAACTGTTATTGGCCAGTAATTGTTTCCTTTCTACCTCTTTTTTGCAAACAGGGCTATCCATTTCACCTCGTTGCTATTGCGACCTTTTGGTGAACTGCACAAATCACTTTTTTCTTAAGAGTGTTTTGTGCAGTTCTACTAAAATGTCACACGGGCAACGTCTCTACATTTCAATGCGACTACACAAAGGGAGATTGGTTTTGCTCTATCCTCCTTATCCAACTCAGAGCCTAATCTTCTCCAACTAGTTAGTCTTAAGAGAGACTGCAAAGGTGACTGGCAGGTGTGTGTTTATTGTTTCATCAACAGTCCTCTATTATTGTAATCACACTATCTTTGGAACAGGGACGCTCAGCTCTATTTTAGTGGAACTGCACAAAATGATCGGAATGTTGCATGCTCCTGACAACTACTATTTTTCCCAACATGCCTTGTTGATTTAGACAGAGCTGGGGGGAAGTTGCTGCCAATGAAAGCATGGATCAATTTTAATTTAACACCTTCTCACAACTTTGTCTTCGGTTGTGATGTAAATATTAGCTCTGATCTGCTAATCATTGAGATGCATTAGCAAGGAAGTTAGTTTTTTATTCTTTTCCAAAAGAGCATGGATGGCAAGACACACGAAAGAGAAGCTGAAAGCTCAGAGCATTATACAATTTCATGTCACGAGAAAATTGTGGACTTGATTGCGATTACCACGCCCTAATTAATTGAGCATTAAACCAAACACATCTAAAATCTCTCTGGTGGTGGAAATGCACGGAGAGAAATGCATGAGAATGAAGCGCGCCCTGTAAACTTTGACAGAGGGAGTAGTATGAAGGTGCAAAACCAAGTATGCATATGGCCAGTCGGTCAACGCACTTCCTCTTGGCATATCACTGACATGTGGGACCAGAGTGTGAGCAAACCCGCCATTTCTTGAGAGAGATGAGGAGCGAGAACACACACACAGGCTCGCACGAAGGCCAAGATATATTTGAGCATGGTTGATCGATATCATCATTACATGTTTGATGTTTTTTAATAGTACTACTGGGCTGCCATTTTCCGCACATCTCCCAAATAAATGTGTACTTTATTAGAGATTAAAATAAAATAAGAGTACAAATGCTCCACTATGTGGTTCCTAGTACCTGTATACTAGTAGTAGTACTACTTGTACTACTAAACCTTGCACTTGGCTCTTCGCCTCTTTGGGAAGTCGAACAATGATGGTACTACAGTGTATGCCTCTGGCAATTTGACACCGAATGAACTGCTGCACGTCCATCGCCTGGGCGAGGGTAGGTTGCATAAGTCAAAAACTTCTCCTCGTCCTGCAAGCCATCAAGCTTGAGGTAGACGGAGAGGGCGTAAGCAAGCTTCTTCTCATTCTGCGAGTTGACGGGACACATCAAAAAGTAGTGTTTGTCCATACTCCCTCCTTTCCAGTTAGTAATATGGCTTAATCTTTTTTGCGAGTAAATGAGTGAGCTTTATTCATATATAAGCAATCTTAGGACAATCAGCAAAGAAACTGGTCACTACGAAGCGAGGTACACTGCAAAAAAATAAGAAGGAAGCGAGGTGTTTCATCAAGCCAGCTCTCGGTCACATTCAAAGTGCAGCAAGCACGGTTTGCACGAAGATGCGCGACAACGTTTGATGACCTGTTTACATGATGGATACAAAAAAGAGAGAAAATATTACTGAGCGCTCCTATTTCTAACATGATAGGAGCCAAAATTAGGCGAGAATTGTGGTGAGTGTTCCATGCAATCAACTTCCGTTATCACATGTGAGAACCCTCGAAGAGAACCAAATGTGTTAAAGATTGCATTATCACAAATTAAAATAAAATAAGAGTGCAGACGCTCCACCATGCGGTTCCTAGTAGTACATACCTATATAGTAGTACTAGTAGTACTAATACTCAGAGTAGTAAACTTTGTGCTTGGTTGTTCGCCTCTTCGGGAAGTCGAACAATAATGGTACTAGTACAGTGTATGCCTCTGGCAATCTGACACCAAATTAACTGTTGCACGTCCACCGCCCGAGCGAGGGAGAGATTGCATTAGTCAAATGTTTCTCCTTGTCCCGCGAGCCACCGCGCGCAAGCTTCTCCCGTCCTGCAAGCTTCTCCCCGTTCTACAAGTTGACGGGACACAACAAAGTAATGCTAGTCCATACTGCCTCCTTTCCGGTTAATATGGCTTAATTTGAAACGAGATAAATACACTATTTGTCACTATATATTTGTAAAAATACGGTCAGTGGACTTCATAATGTGCTCGTTGCGGTCAATATATACATTTTCCGGTGTTTATACGGTCACTAGCTCAGGTATGTGTGTGCACGCACATGTAGGTTGAGCACTTGAGCGTGACCGTGTGTGTTCCTTCGTGTGCTCGGACATGCATGCAATAGGGCATCGCGCATGTTTTTGCGTCCATGTGTACGTGTGACCGTTGCATGCAAGCACGAGGTTGTAGTCCCTCACATTCACATGTTCATAAGTCAATGCTTTGTCAAAATGTTGCATGCAAGGTTTAATCATTCATTGTTCACGCATGCATTCCCGATATTAATACATTGGTAAAGACAATTTCTAGAGGAAAACGAGCCCATGAATTGAGTACAAAGGTGACCAATAAGCCAAGACGGAGGGAGTACTAGTAGTGAACCGGAAGGAGGGAGTAGGTACTAGTAGTACGTAACAACATGCAGTAACAAAATTCCTCTATACGCTTCCTGTCTACGTGTCTCTACTCTTATAAAAAACAGAGTTGGTGATGATGGTGTGCCCGCCATCCTGCAATATAGGCCGTCCGATTTAAGGAAACTATGGCAATTTTGCAAAAAGATACCCACACCCCTCCCTCGTTCATCCTTTTCTCTCACAAGATAAACTACTCATACAAATGCATCTTGATGTTCCATGCAACGCACGGGCATCTTGCTAGTCATGCAAGAAAATAGAGATAAGTACAAGTGAGACTCGGGAACAGTCATACACGTAGGGGGAGTACGTGTAGGGGCCACTCAAGAGCATTCAAATCACACAGTAAGTTAGTCGGACGAAGCAACCATCATTTCACTCTTCAATGACACGTACGCCATATAAAATGGTTGATATGGAGAGAAAAAGAAAACTGCTCCACTATATATACACTAGAAGGAGCCTAAGCTACAAGCTTGCTTGCTTGGGTTGCTCTCTTCACAAGCATACACCAATGGTGGCCACACCGCCGGTCACAGATCCGGCCTGATCCCGCCGCTGGGGGAAGGGGATTATGTTCTGCGTAGACGCAATCGACATCAGCGAGGAAGAAAACCCACTGTCGGTGCGTCCTGATCGGGGGTCCCCACGGTATGGGCTGATGCCGCCTCCCAACTGCCCTTCTAGCTACACCCTGATGTCCTAGGTGTAACTTCCTTTTGGAGCCGACTTGCTCCACTGCCGCAGCTCCCCACGTAGCTCCTTCTCCATGTGGATCTTTGTCTACTTCTACCGGCTTCTATTTGTGATGAGTTATGTCTCATGAATTAGTGCCACTACTATTATTGTAATCAAACTTCTTCAATATCTTTGCCAATAGGGATGCTCAGCTCGATTTTAGTGGAACTGCCCAAAAGCATTGTATGATCCGAGGGTGTCAGGCTTCTTTCCTTCGACAGGTTCTACCTAGCCAGGAAATTAAATCCTATTTAGGGATTAGGGTTTACGGCGTAGAGACCCCATGAGTAGTTTTTTTGTACACACTCTCACAACTTTTGTCTTTAGTTGTGAAGTAAATATTGGCTATGATCTATGAATCGTTGAGATGCATCAGCATGCGTGTTAGTTTTCCTTTATATTTGATAGAATGTTGTAATGGGGCAACATTGCAGTCAGAATACATACATGAAATAAAATCATAAAGCTTCATACTCCCTCCAATCCTTTTTTGTATGCGTATAAGTCTACTCATTGTGGGGAGTATCATATACAAGTATCATGCATAAATTACATAGGGGACGGAGGTAGCATGTGAGAGTGTATGGTGGGTCATGTGGTAAAATGTACTAATATGCAAAGAAAAAAAGGACCGGAGGTGTCGCACAATATTCAAGGAATATGGTGATAGTGGGAGGTGGGCCATGTAGTCTCTGGGCTGCCGTGTTACGTACTCCTCCGGTGTAAGAGGAGAAAGTTAGTTTTATCACAGAATAAATAAATAAGAGTGTAGGCGCTCTACGACGCTCTACCGCCACAGTAATAGTGACCAATGAGCCGCCAAATCACATCGACCCGGTATTGTTATTAGACGGAAGAAGCAAAACATCACTCTATCTCTCTCATGCAGTACAATATTCTTTTGAAAACCAACATTTTGTTACGTTGAAATCGCGCCTTCGAGCAGAACCAACGTTTAAATCACGTCTGTCGCCTTCGTGTCTCACCCTTCTCCACCCCACACGGTCGCTCGACATGCCACTCACCACAAACCGAGTATACGATAACTTTCCCGCTTGGTTGCCGATGGATCGTGCCATGGAGTACTAGCACTACTGGAAGAGATTGTCGAGGAGGGGGAGCACAGCTAGCTGTAGCACGAACTCCCAAGAACTTTTTTACATGCATGTTGTGGCCGGCCGTGGTGACGTTTGAACGTGGTGAAGTCGTGTGCACCGGGAAGCGAAGCGGGCAGTGCTCTCTCGACCGGTGCACTGCTTAAATGCCGGCGCTAGTGAGAGGCCGCGCCCGCTCTGGCTAGGCATGAATGCGGCACTGACGGTTTCGGGCAGGAAGCACGCACGAGTGATGAACAGGGTTCGGGTTGGCCAGGGTGGTCAGGAGCTGGTGTGGCAGCGGTCCGAACGCTCGCAAACAAGAGATGTTGTACCTAAATATTGCTGCATAATTAATAATGTAAATAATGTTCCACTTGGACAAATATGATTGGAGATGTAGATGGAATTTTATGTAAACACGGATATGCATGTCTATGTCTATGTGTGTGTGCACGACGACTCTCGCGACTACTCGTACACATCATCGATGTCTCGTTCTCCCTAAACACACACAAACTTAGCACCGCCTCATTTTGTTCCTAGGATAGGAATATCATAGGAGTGGGAAACAATATGAAGTGAGATAAATGGAGTATGATGTACAAGAAGAAATATACACGCACTCACTCTGCCTTCAAGATACCCATGAGTACACGATGGAGCACATTTGTACACGAAGAGGCAGCTTACATACGTAATAATTTGACCCTTTAATTTGTTCACTTAATAATGGAGGGTCGGGGACCACACGTGAGCGATACAACTGCGACCAGGAAGCGAGGCATGTTATTGATTGAGTTTTCTTTCTTGGTACGTTAAAAAAAGATTTGTCCGCCAGTTTTCGTTTCTTTGTTCCGGGAACACGCGTATTCTATTTAAAACCATTGCTATGGAGAGATTTTTTTACTCCATTATATATGCAACCTCTTGTTTGATGGGGTTTCTCGCGTCTTGCTCTCTCACCCTCTCCATATCTAAACAAGATGATAGCGTCCACTCTATCTCTCTCCTCACCGGTGGTCACAGATCCGGACGAATCCTGCCCGCTGCAGGAGGCGAGGAGGTGCAGCGTTGACGTTGTTGCTGTCGGCGATGGAGGAAGCCGATGCGCACCGTCCTCTCTGAGTCAGCTCTGGCATGGATGAAGGTCCTCCGTGCCCTTGTTCGCTGCCATCGTGTGGGCAGATCACGCCCACCCGCCTAAGCGACATCTCGCCCACCTGAGGTATAACTTCTTTTGGATTTCATGCTTCATTCTACTGGTCCAGCTCCCTAGGTCGCTGCATGTAGGTTTTCTTCTATACCAGTACTCCCCAGCTCCCCATGTACAGTAGGTAGGGTTTGTCGGCTGTTCCAATGTCACCTATTTTTTATTATTATAGAGGAAAGGCCACTCAAAAAGTTGTCCTTGTTTATGCCTCGGCGGAGGTATACAAGTTTTTTCAACAAAAAGTACATGGTGGTTGTGTGGTCATTGTCCATATGCTCCTATTGCTGCTGCTAATCTAATACAATACTATCACTAGTTAAATGAAGCAATGCCCATGTTAAAGAGACATCCCTTTTAAGTAGTGCTGATGTCAATCCAGAGGAGTCGATAAATGCTTCTGTCCTGCTTTTTTCCTGGGTATCCTAGTTTAGTTCCCATCAAGATAACCATGATGCTTCTGTTTGCTGGTGTACTTTTCATTAGTTCTTATTGACAATTGAGATGTCGCTGTTAATCTTGTACCACTGCCAAAACAAAGTAACAACACTATATCCCTTTTTTATATTTTTGCAAACAGCGATGCGTATCTCCATACCCAGGCATGTCTTCCTCATTTTTTAGTGGAACTGCACAAAATTGGATGGCCATTGTTGTTCCACCTCACTGTCCTCTGCCATGTGGTTCTTCCTTCCTCGAGGTTTATTACCGAGAAGAAACATACCACAGTGAGGATTTGTCAAACTTCATTGGTGCCTTACCCAAACTTGATGCCAAATGGATGATGCATCACCATGATGACCCATGGATGCTCATGGTTGCGTCTCATGATTGCATCGGCTGGTGAAGCTGATCGATTTTCGACAAAAAACAAGATATCTTCCATTAGTGCTCTTTGCTTGTTACCCACAAATATGATATCCTTCATCGGTTCACCTTGGTTGCGTTGGAGACGCAGTCGTCTTTCACGTTGGTGCAATTTTATCACACAATTGGCTATGAACGAAATGTTTCCTCAAAGAAGCATCGACGTTTGTACTAGGAGCATAAGTTTTGTATTGATTTCTAAGACTTCTCATAACTTTGTCTTCAGCTCCCCTGTAATTTTATTTGTCCAGCTATTAACTAAATATGTGGTCAGACTTTGATTAAAAATATGGTGTGGACTAAAAACCCGGATGGACGTAGTACCCCTCCGTTTTTATTTACTCTACATATTAGATTTGGCTGAAGTCAAACTTTGTAAAGTTTGACCAAATTTAGGCTGAACACAACAAATCATAATTATTGAGAGAGGGCAAACTGTACATACTCTGAAACCTTTCCGATAATTGAAATTAAAATTCTTTATTTGTACACACTCTCACACCTTTCCGATAATTTGGCGCGTGTGTGGTTGTTCACTTAATGGAGGGTAGTGTACCGCACATGAAGGACATGAAGTGCGACCAGGACGCGTGGATCGCAAGTAGTTTTCTTCACTGTACATTAAATAAAGAGTTCATTTCGTACTTACACAATTTAGACGATTGTTATGGAGAGAAAAAGGAAACCACTCCACTATATTAGTAGTATACATGAGTACTATATAAGCTGGAGGCTCAGCACTTGTTCACTAGGGTTTGCACTCTACATAGTCTCGCTGCACTACATATATATATACATGCTAGAGGCCCAGCGTTCCTTTGCTAGGGTTTGCTTATTCACAGTTCTCACCCTCTTCACCAGATCTGAACAAGACTGCGTTGGCCTCTATCTCTCCCCCCTCACATCTGGTGAAGGAGCCGTCCGGATCCCTTCGCACCGGGAAGGGGAGGAGGTGCAGCGTTCACTCTGTCACCTTTGGAGAGGGAGGCAATCCACTACCGGCTGCGCTGTTCTCTTTCACCCAACGCCTGTGCAGGAGGGCCTCCGACCCCTTATTTCTCGCTGCCGTATGTAGTGTGGGTAGATCCGGCCTCCCGCCGCATGCCTAGCCACATCCCGATGACCCTAAGTTATAACATTCTTTGAAACCGTCATTGCTCTAGCTGCATGCGGATCTTTTCCGATTCTGTAGTCGAATCTAGGTCTTGGTTCAAAAAGGAAAGAAGGGTGGGGTGGGGTGGAGCATGAAACTAGGACGTGGTTCAATGAGGAAAGGAGGGAGGGAAAGTAGTATAGACTGGCTATCCAGCCGCTTTGTTGGTTGAAATGGTAAAAAGGGGGTAACCCAGTACACACATCTGTAAGGAACCAATCTCTTTGTTGAAAAAGGAAAGAAACTGGGGGTCGGGTAGTTTGTGCAGGACTAGATTTGCTGCCCTCACATAGGAAAAAGGTTCAAAGAGAAGAAATATGGGACCAACACAGATATGCCGCTTGGCAACATACTCTTCATCACCCATTTATACGTCTGGACACACATGGTGTTGGCATGTCCCATGTCCCATGTCCCATACAACTATTTTGTTGTTGTTAATCTAAGAATGTCGCTGGACAATTGAAGCAATGCCACTGTTAAAAGTAAATTACATTTTTAACGAATGTTGTTTTAAGAGAATGTCTCTGTTAATATGAATCAATGCAACCATTTTAGAATGTTATGTCCTACTTTGTTTTCCATCAAGATAAGGTAGATGCTTCTTTTTGTCGCCGTATGTTTCATCCTCCTTTATTTGCCAGTAATTGTTTCCTTTTTTGCCTCTGTTAAAATAGGGATATCTATTCTTGTTGCTATAGCGAACTTAAATGTCACACCGGTGACTTTGCTTGATTTAGTTGAACTACACAAAACAATATTGGATTTCCTATTTGTGTTGGCAGATTCGTAGGTGATCTTGACTGCGTCATGAAAGGTAAGTATCGGCCTTCATCCACATGATCGTGCAGTGTGCTTTGAGGTGATGTGCTACTTGTATTGGTACCGTTTTAAATAAATGTTGAATTGAAGCTATTGAATTGTTGTCTTTTCCCATTAAGTGAACAAAATGGGACCAACCCAGACATGATGCTTGTTGCTTCGTTACAACGAACACTGGATCACCCCCTTTATAAGTAGATGGAAGCACATGGTGTTGTTGTGCCCACCCTCCCCTGGAACTGCTTCTGCCTTTTGTTAATCTAATGCCACTGGTAAAATTAAGCAATGCCACTCTCAGAATTAAATACTGAATCTTAGTTCAAAATTGTAACACTTGTTAGGGATCGGCGGGAGTACCATTTCTATTAGGGATCGGCCGGAGTACATGTTTAAGAAATGTATTGTTGAGATAATATCTCTGTTATTATATATCAGTTACAGTGTTTTACAAATGGTACTATCCTGCTTTGCAGTTCTTTCTACATGTTTAACCAAGGCAATGTTGAGATAATCTCTCTGTTAATATGAATCAGTTGCATTGTTTTATGAATGGTACTTTTATGCTTTGTCCTTCTTTATACATATTGAAACAAGGTATTACTAAGATAATGTCTCAGTTAATATGAATGAATCACACTGTTTGAGAATTGCTACTCTCCTGCTTTGTTTTCCATAAAGATAAGGTAGATGTTTTTTCTTCTGGGAGTATAAGTCATCAACCGTTATTTCTCAGTAATTATTTCCTTTATACCAATTGTTGCATACAGGGATATCAAAACTTCTACTCAGTTCTATTTTGACTTTGATTTTAGTTGAACTGCACAAAATGAGTCAATGTGTTTAAGGAAAACTATTGCATCATTGGGCCCAGTTGGTCTTTCCACTTTGCAGAAAGAAGCAGTCAGTGTTTGCGCTACATTACACAGGAATGACCGAGAAGCTTTACAGAGTATTAGTAGACGTTGGTGACATGACTAGTCTGCAGAAAGCATGGAAAACTCAACAACACGTGGAGTGCAAAATTCACTCCACAAGGAAAGGTATGACCAAGTCAGTTGCCGACGCAACTATAACAAACAAGGCAAGTATCGTCCTTCACCCACATGATTGTGCTTTGTTATGTTGCACTACTTATATTGTTGTATTGTTTTGAATAAATGTTTAATTGAAGCTATTGTATTGCTATCTTTTCCTGTTAAGATAATGAAGATGATTATAGTTATAAGCGTATGTTTAATCAACTAGTATCACTATTATATTCATCACGCTTTTTTGTATTTATGTAGACATGGATGCTCAACTTGATTTCAGTGGAACTGCACAAAATATTCAGATGGTTCGTGTCCTCCATAATACTTCATCATGCACAATACATTGAATGGTTCTCTAATCGTTCGTCATCACCTTGAGCCATCAGACTATCTACTTGAATGGAGCTGCCAATGTGTTCAACGCCTTGCAACATATAAATACGCAATCCACCATGCTACACAAGACATTGTTTGATTTCTGTGGAATTGCACAAAAAGATATGCTGGTTAATCCATCTCCATGTGCCATTTCAATGTGCAAACTGATGACAAACCCTGCCTGTCTGGATGGAGCTACCAACGTCATCAAGGCAGAAGAATTCCCACAAGCTCAAGGGACAGAATTCTGTCCAGTAGAATACTACCTTTAAGAAGAAGGGTAAGAAGAAAGACAAAAAGAGGGATGGCTGCTTTACTTGTGGTTCAGAGGAACACTTGGCAAACAAGTGCCCAAACAAGTACAAGAAGCCAGGACAGGACTCCATGTCTGTCAATGTCACTCTAAGCAACAATGATGGGGCATCTGGGTATGGTAATTTGTTTACCGTACTTTCAGTTTTTCAGTCCACCGATTGGTTGGTTGACACTCGGGCCAATATTCATGTGTGTGCTGATGTGTCTTCATTTTCTTGCAACATATAAATACGAAATCCACTATGCTACACAAGACATTGTTTGATTTCAGTGGAACTGCACAAAAAGATACACTAGTTAATCCGGCTCCATGTGCCATTTCAATGTGCAAAGTCATGACAAACCCCGCCTGTTCCACAATCATAGGCATT
Source organism: Triticum dicoccoides (assembly GCF_002162155.2). Classification (NCBI taxonomy): domain Eukaryota; kingdom Viridiplantae; phylum Streptophyta; class Magnoliopsida; order Poales; family Poaceae; genus Triticum; species Triticum dicoccoides. The sequence goes on along the minus strand of NC_041381.1, from coordinate 257,484,864 downwards.
GCATATTTTGAATGGGAAAAACTTATCAAAGTTTAATCATTGATGGTAGCAAGAAGACATTAGTTTAATATATTCGAATTGGAAAACCTTGTCAAATGTTGCTCACTGATGTTAGCTAGAAGACATGCATTTGATATTTTGGAGTGGGACGCCCATTGCTGTGAGCAGCGTCGATCATTTTTTCCTATTCCTATGTTTAGTTCAGAAGTAAATAATTACTCTACTGAGATGCATAGTCACATGAATGTTGACTTATGTAAGGTATTTTAAGAGTTTGTTTTGAATGTTGTCTATGGATGTCAGGCCTTGTGAGTTTGATTGCAAAGTTGTGCTTTGAATGTTGTGGCATGCTGCATCACGAGCTATTCATCGTGCCTCCTTATAATAATGATTCATATTGTTTTGCATGTTGATCTAAGGCGAGTGATTTGCATGTTAAGAAGATCATCCTCTTCTGTTGTTTATGTGCTTGAGAAGTTCATCATCTTATGTTTCATTCATAGCCTTTTCGACAACTCGGGTAGGTTAGAGGTGAAACCATATGATCTTCCGACCAACTCATCATCTGTTTCATGCCGGCTCGGTCTCTCAAAGGAGCTCATTGGTGTCCGATGATCCTGGCTTCCTGAATGAGCAGCGGGCGCTGTATCAGACCATCAGTAGGACCCGTGAGGCCCTTTCCGTCGTCCTTCGAGTTGTTGTGCTCGCCGTGGCATCGAGCATTGTCAACATGGTCAACGAACATGAGGAATCAGGAGATGACTTTACTTGGAGAGGATGACAGTAGGGACCCACCAGGGCCATAGCCGTACGTACGCAAGTTCCTCCTTATTATATACAACTATACTTTTTTTTGCTTCCTCCTGGTTTCTTGACATCATGGTCCCACACCATTATCAACCTATATCTATATCTATATCTATACCAATATAAAAAGACCCAAAGGGGCAGATCCAATTAATCTCGGCCATCAAATCATGTCAATCCAACGACATGCTTCAACGTTAAGCGCTCAACATGTTTAGCGTGCAGTTAATTTCATGCCAAAAATAGTGCTAATCACATAATAACACACAAATAATATCCTACTTAATATCCGCATGCACTTAATATACTTCCAAATTAACATGCATTGCACATACACATTGACTAGTAGTCAATAAACGAGAGAATTGCACAAAGAGCGGCCAACAGCTGGGACCCAACAACTCGAGTAGTATTTGCTTTTTGAGGTGTAAGCGGAGTTTTTCTTGAGCGATGTTGTTGTTGTTGTTCAGAGGAGCAGGGTATCAACTGGGCGGGTTGTGGCTTTTCTAGCCTAGGCTATTATTTTATGTCGACCAAATATCCGCCCAGATATTGATTTTTTGAGGTGAAAATGGCTAGCCCAGCTATACCTTTTTTACGGAATGCCCAACCCAGGTCAACTTGTTATTCTCTGCCCCGCTGGGTTGTAAATCTTTCCTAGGAAGGGTGCATTAGGCCTAACAAGAAAATGGGCTTTAAGAAATAATATATGAGATGTAATTATAAAAACTGGGCGTAAATATACAAAAACGCACCAAACAGGTACTTATCGCGCGCAATATTTCGTTAGATTTTTACCTAATACAAATTCATTTTGAAATTATATTTCGGATCCCGTCAAAATGTGGGATTTTTGGTTGAATTCTGTTTTGAGCGGTTGGTTAAAAATATTAATCATTGTCCTGGCTAGAAAATGGGCTATAATTTAACACACTGTAAATGGGTTGTAGTAAATTCCATTAGAATTCAAAAATGAGTTGTACATTATTGCAAATCGCAAATGGGCTATATGTTCTCTGCCACATATGTGATGCTCACTTGTGGGCCTACTATTGTTTTTCGAATTATAGTCAGTGACACATACAGAAGGCTTGTGGGCCTACTAAGGCGTATGGAAGACTTTGTCAACTTATAGTCAAGACACGATTCTAGCAGAAGTGGTCGGTGGATGTCCATCCAATAACTGTAGTGCTTCTTCAACCTTGGATATTCTTGCTTTTCAGCGCCCAAACCACCGCCATCGGTATCGCCTACTACCGCCTCCCGTGGCCGGTTGTGCTGCCACACAGGCTTCATCGACCCACCCTACTCCCAAACATCGTCCAGGCCATTCCTCTACTCACCAACACATCTTGTTCTTCTCCAGTGATGACAGCCTCACACCACAGCCGAACCAACGAACCCTCGTACTCTCCTCCGCGTGGGCATCCACTGTTGTGTCTTCGCTGGCTTCGGGACATTCCCTTCTTAGGACTCGCCATCATTCACTGCATTGGTTCTCTTGGCGCGGCATGGTCAACTTTGTCAACAAACGACAACCATCGGTAGAGGCATGTACGTGGAGTGGCTGACAGTAGGGACCCTCATGGTCCATGGCCGCACGCAGCAAGTGCCCATGTATTATGCGAAAACAAATGATTTCTCCCCCTGACAGGTTTGACCCACCAGATACATCTTCACACGCAAGGAAGTGCTTCCTTTATTACGCGGAAATAAAAAGTTTCCTCTCCCTGACAGCTAGGACCCACCAGCTTTATTATGATCCATTCCATGAAAATATAGATTGTACCGAAGATGCTAAATTGTTTTCATTTTATTCTAACTCGAAAAAGTAGAAATTAAAAAAAACAGAAAACATCTTCGCGCGCAAGGAAGTGCCACCTTATTACGCGGAAAAAAATTGATTCCCCCTGCTAGCTGGGACCCACCAGATTTGGAGGCTGACTTGTGGGCCTACTAAGTTAATGCGTACGCAGGGCTTTGTCAACTTAGTCAATAATTGATTCTAGCTGCACTGACCGTTGGATGTTAGTCCAATGGCCAAGTTGCGTCTTCAACCTTTGGTCTTCTTACTCCAGCCGCCCAAACCAGCGCCCGCTGTACCGCCTGCTCCAGCCTCCCATGGTCGGCTGTGCTGCCGTGCAGGCCTCACCGCCCGACCATACTACTACTGGCAGGCCTTCCCTCTACTCACCCACACCCCCTATTATTCTCCGGCAACGACAGCCTTACACCGCAGCCGAACCAGTGAACCCTCGTACTCCCCTCCATGTGGGCATCCACCTACCTCATCTTCCCTGGGTCAGCGTTGTTCCCTTCCTAGGCCTCTCTGTCGCCCATCACCTGGATGTTGTCTGCATGACCTGGTCAACATGGTTAACGAACGACGGCCATCGAAAGAGTAGTGTATGCGGTGAGGCTGATGGATGGACCCACCAGCTACATCTTCGCACGCAAGGAAGTGCCTACATATTAGGCGCAAAAAGTGAATCCTCCCCCTGACAGCTTGGACCCACCATTAATAACTTCGCATGCAAGGAAGTGCCTCCTTATCCTCCCTGACAGCCGGGACCCACCTGGTTGAAGCGTACGTAGCGTTGTCATTCTGGTCGCAAATGTGTATGCACATACTGGTCGATCAGTCTTTCTGCAATGGTGAACCATGGCCGAGCAAGCAATGGCACGTGTAGTAGTAGAGCTCCCGATGTAGCAGTTCAAGCAGTCCCTTCTAAACCGTGTACACATACGTATAGTCACATTACAAATATACGGCCATGTACGTACATACAGGAAGGGAAACAAACGCGTACTCACACATACGTATGGCCAGGGCTCATGTACATGGAGAGGCAACAGACGACAGCAACGGCGTCCTGTTCATCGAGTAGCCAACCGGCTGGGTTGGAACAGAGAAACAACATCTTTTCATCGAGAGGCAAGAGACTGGGTCAGAATGTGTCATGTTCAACGGAGCCAACCGGCTGGATGGAACGGCCGAAACGGGGTCTGGCGGACCATAGTACGGAGGAAACGGCCTTCTGTTCGACCGGCTATGGTCGAAACGGCGGTCATGTTCATTTGGAGGGGTGTGGCGCACTGCAAAATGGAGGAAACGGACTTGTGTTGGAGCGCTACGGTCGAAACCGGGGTCCTGTTCATCAGGAGGGGTGTGGTGTACCGCAAAACAAAGGAAACGAACTTGTGTTGGAGCATTACGGTCAAAACGGGGGTCCCGTTCATCGGAGGGGTGTGGTGTACCGCAAAACGGGACTCCACAGGGCTACTGTTCACCCACCATCGACTTCCTTTAGCATCCACATGTACTGTTCATCCACCGCGTCTTTCCTCCTGCCTCCACTAGCTACTATTCATCCATGGGGCTACTGTTCATCCAAGGGCTACTGTTCATCCAGCCCTCCATCGGCTACTATTCAACCAGCCCTCCACGGGGTCCTGTTCATCCACCACAAGCAACTGCTTGGTTGTGGTGGCCTCCTCTCAGGGTCCTATTCATCCAGCGGCAACAGCCTACTACTACTACCACGGGGTCCTGTTCATCCAACCCCCACCGAGATATGTTCATCGAACCCCCACCATGTACATCTCAACTCGTTGAACCAACCCCCACGTTCACTGTTCATCAAGAGGCAGCAGGTTCGATCGGCTTTAGTTAGTAGCAGTAGCGAAGGAATAACTCGGGTTCAGTTAACAGCAAGGGATCGATCAGGGTTCAGTAACATAGCTAGTGAAATCGCACGGGTTCAGTTCGATCCCAATGCCTCGCTTGGGTTCATTTAGAGCGCAACGCCTCACACACACGCACGTACGTGTATGAGAGAAATGCGCAAACCTCCATGCATCGCTTGGCCCCGACCACCTACCGTAACCAGGAACTCCCCAAAATTTTCCTCGCCCTCGCTTCTACCATGATTTTTTCCGTCATGGACGGCCCAAAGAATGTCATGCAGGTGCGTCTCCGGACCGTCTAGGATGAAAAGCCCATTTTTTGTCATAGGATATGGAGCCCACCACATCTATGATGATACCGGGTTTTGTCACAATTATCATCATAGAAGTGTCATAAGCATGACAAAAAAAATGTTTGACCCAAAATGTCACGGATGTGTCTGTTTTTTGTAGTGTTTGTTTTTCCTTCCACTCTATTCTTAAGAGCTGCCAAGTAACTTCATGTTTGTTCATTTTTGCTCGACCATCGTTTGGGGTCCATGTGTTCAGCATTATCATTAAAAGTTTGCGTGCAAGCTTTAAGTATGTACAATGCTCACAAGTTTGTTTTACGAGACCGTACATCGTTATTGCTATAGCTGATACTTATTTATTTCCAGCCAGTACAAAATCATATATTTTCCAACAAATGGTCTTATAGAAAAATACACATAATTAGAAAGAGAATTTGTTGGAAGTTTGTTACTTTCCTTTCTTTAACTTGTACCTTCATGTATTATGATGCTAATTTCAAATAACATTACAGGGCCTAAATGGTACGGAGTGGAATTAGATCATGGCCTTTTAGGTTTTAAGGTATAGTTCATCTAAATTTATTATTCCTACTAAAATTTACATACTAATCATATGTGCACCTAAATATTTTTGCACAGATGTAATGTGATAACTATAATCTTTTAGATAGAAGTTGAAAATCCGAATCTACAGGAGCAAGCCTTAGACGAGCATATAATCTACAGGTTGGTAGCTATTGCAAACAACAATATTCAAATTCTTGGATGCTCTACAAGTCGGTGCAACAAACCCTAGGTCTGTTGCCTAGACCATGCATAGGCACAAGGACAGAAATTACAACACCAAGATCAAGCCAAGCAAGGAGGACTAGTTCACCAAAGGGTCCAAGTGCAGATAAAGAAGATCAAGATGAACTAGAGAAGAAAGATACCATGGGGGGAAGAACCTCCCTTGCTGGGCAGGCGAGCCTGGCGAGGTTGGGTTTGCCCTGGAAGCATATTCCCAGATCGTCCCAGCGGGCCCTGCCGGGGCTTGCGGAGTATAACCACTCCACCGCTCCACCTCACAAGCGACGCAAGCCAAATATTAGTGCGGTGTCAAGCACCAAGACGACTAAGTGGCTGCTTTTCGCCACATGGCAGCAACTTCCTATAGCAAACACCTTCATATGACACTCGTCCTGAGACATGTCAAGCAAGCAGGCGCGGAGCTGGCAAAATAGCCCGACAAGAGCTGTCGGGCACGCTGTGATGTGACACTAGGCGGTGCATTTAATGCGCCCTGTCACACTGCAGAGTTAGGTATGATAGCACTGTTTGCTATCTAATTAGTATGTAAAGACTGATTTGCCACTGTGGTGACCCCTTAACCTATAAAAGGAGGCCCATGGAAACTGTGGCCACCGTGGTGATCTCTGTCGCGCTATGCTACGCTTGTCTACTCTTTGTGCAACATGTCCATCCACCCGCTGAAGCAAGGGGCTCGTAGCCCCATGGGTGGCTGTGGATCCCCCATGACATCTTTGGAGCGCCAGGTGGAGGATCACTTGCGCGGACCTGAGAGCGTCGGTAGCGCGTCATCTTCATCGCCATTTTCATCATCGACGGCATCATCGACTATGGCGCCTAAGAAGAAGCCCGGAGCTGCGAATCACCCGTCTACCTCAAGGGCTCCGCTGCCCGCGACCACCAACATCGTGGGAAATGAGGGGACACGTGAGGATGTGGACGTTGCGGGAGGTTTGGTTGGCGCAGGCGGCGTTGGCACCACCACTCCCGTGGCCGAAGCAGAAGCGGGAGGCACCAGGGAAGAGCAGCATCAGCATTGTTCCAGTAGCCACGCTCCTCGAGGTACGGGTGGGGTGGGGGGTTATTTTGCCTATGCCCTCTCTCCTCGCCAAAGGGAATAGCCACAGTGGTGATGCACGTTCTAGGGCGAATCGCAACCCTCCTGCCGCACCCGCCGCAGGCACGGCGACATGGCACACGCTTCCCCCGGAACGGGCAGTCCCATCCACTATGCCCAATGGAGCCGCTGGCCCTCAAGCCCCTCCACCACGGCGCCATGCCATCCCAGCGGCTGGTTTGCAACAGCGTGGGCATAGTGCAGTCGCCACCACACCATCAGGAGCCGAGCGACACTGCGGTCTTTGTCATCATCACCTATGCCAAGCACTGCTTCACATGCCATTGCGCGGGCCCAGCCGCTATTGAGATTTCCACCGGCAGCCGATCAGATGGATGAGTGGCGTGCCATCGTCCAAAGCCTGATTGGTTTCACCGAAGCGGGAGGACCACAGCGAGCTGGCCCGCCACGACCTCCCCAAGCGACGACAATGGCTTGTGCGGTTGGCTGCACAGAATGGGCTGGCCCCACGGTGCAGTCCCCACCTCGACAAGCCGTACGGGATCCTCGTTACCAAGAGCCAGACAACGTCTAGATGGCCTCCTCCGATCCTCGAGCACGCCAAGACCAACGGCGAGCCCCGGAGGACAGGCGGAGGGAAGGCGCACGCGCAGTCGTCGAGCGGCGCCACGACAACCACTATTAGCTCAATGGGTGCGACGGCCCCAGCGACAATCAGCCCGCACTTGCAGATGGTGGGTGCCTACCTTTCGAGGTTGGGTGCCTTTCCTTTACCCGTGAGCTGCGGCAAGTCCGTTGGCCATCCGCTCACATGTTCAAGCCAGAGATACCTGAGAAGTATGGTGGGATACTGAACCCGGCAGAGTTCTTGAGCATCTACACTATCGCTATTCAGGCTGTCGGGGGAAGAGATGAGAAGGTATTTGCCAACTATTTCCCTTTAGCACTCAAGTTAAATGTGAGGTCTTGGCTGATGCACCTGCCAGAGAACTCTATCTTAACTTGGGTTGACCTGTGCGATGAGTTCATTGGTGCCTTCACGGGCAGCCATCAAGAACCAGGACGGCCTAGTGACTTGCAGCTTCTCCAACAGAAGGAAGGAGAGACTCTATGGAAGTACTTGCGAAGATTCAGCAGAGTCCATAGAAATATTCTAGATATCCACCCAACAACTGTGATAGAAGCCTTCCAAGCCAATGTGCACAATCGCAAGTGATGCCTGCTTGAACTACGTCAGTATTTCCCCAAAGAGGAAGGTATGATGTAGCACAACGACGGTAGGTATTTTCCTCAGTGATGAGACCAAGGTTATCGAACCAGTAGGAGAACCAAGCAACACAACGTAAACAACCCATGCACACAAATAACAAATACTCGCAACCTGACGTGTTAAAGGGGTTGTCAATCCCTTTCGGGTAACGATGCCTCAAATTTGCGAGAGCACGTGATAAAGTTGTGATATATAGGATAAATAGATTGCAAAATAAATAAAGTGCAGCAAGGTATTTTTATATTTTTGGTTTAGTAGATTTGAAAATAAAAGTAAATAAAAATGGATCACGAAGGCAAATATGATGAGAAGAGACCCGGGGGCCGTAGGTTTCACTAGTGGCTTCTCTCGAGAAAAATAGCAAACGTTGGGAAAACAATTACTGTTGGACAATTGATAGAACTTGAAATAATCATGACAATATCCAGGCAATGATCATTATATAGGCATCACGTCCAAGATTAGTAGACCGACTCCTGCCTGCATCTACTACTATTACTCTACACATCGACCGCTATCCAACATGCATCTAGTGTATTAAGTTCATGGAAAAACGGAGTAATGCAATAAGAACGATGACATGATGTAGAAAAGATCTATTTATTTAGAAATAGACCCCATCTTGTTATCCTTAATAGCAATGATACATACGTGTTGTTTCCCCTTCTGTGATTGGGATCAAGCACCATAAGATCGAACCCATCACAAAGCACCTCTTCCCATTGCAAGATAAACAAATCAAGTTGGCCAAACAAAAGCCAAATATCAGAGAAGAAATACGAGGCTATAATCAATCATGCATATAAGAGATCAAAGAAGACTCAAATAACTTTCATGGATAAAAACATAGATCTGATCATAAACTCAAAGTACATCGGATCCCAACAAACACATCGCAAAAATACTTACATCATATGGATATCCAAGAGACCATTGTATTCATAATCAAGAGAGAGAGAGAGAGAGGAAGCTATCTAGCTACTAACAACGTACCCGTAGGTCTACAAAGAACTACTCACGCATCACCGGAGAGGCACCAATGGACATGATGAACCCCTTCGAGATGGTGTCTAGATTGGATCTGGTGTTTCTGGAACTTGCGGTGGCTGGAATCGATTTTCGTCGACTCCCCTAGGGTATCTGGAATATTGGGGTATTTATAGAGCAAAGAGGCGGTGCGGGAGGCCACCGAGGTGGGCACAACCCACAGGGGCGCGCTGGGCCCCGAGGCACGCCCTGGTGGATTGTGCTCCCTTCGGAGCTCCCCTCAGGTGCTTTCTTGGCCCATTGGGTGTCTTCGTGTCCCAAAAAAATCCACAAAAAGTTTCGCTGCATTTGGACTCCGTTTGGTAGATTTGCTACGATGTAAAAATAAGCAGAAAATAGCAACTAGCACTAGGCACTATGTCAATAGGTTAGTGCCAAAAAATGTTATAAAATGCTTATAAAATGATTGTAAAACATCCAAGAATGATAATATAACAGGATGGAACAATCAAAAATTATAGATACGTTGGAGACGTATCAGCATCCCCAAGCTTAATTCCTTCTCATCCTCGAGTAGGTAAATGATACGTCCATTTTGTATCATATCTACCTACTGTTATTGATGCTGTTTTATTGAATAATAATTCCTTTTGGAGTAATTCTAATGCCTTTTCTCTCATAATATGCAAGGTATACACAAAGGGGGAGAATTCTGGCAGCTGGAAATCTGGACCTGAAAAAGCTACGTCAGGCTACCTATTCCGCACAACTCCAAATGAGCTGAAACTTTACGAGGATTTTTTATGGAATATTTGAGGAATATTGGAGCAAATAAGTACCAAAGGGGGCCCACTAGGTGGGCACAACCCACCTGGGCGCGCCAGGGAGCCCAGGCGCGCCCTGGTGGGTTGTGCTCATCTAGGCCCACCTCCGGTGCCCCTCTTCTGGTATATAAGTCATTTTGACCTAGAAAAAAATAAGGAGAGGACTTTCGGGACAAAGCCTCGCAGTCTCGAGGTGGAACCTGGGCAGGGGCACTTTTGCGCTCCGGCGGAGTGATTCTGCCGGGGGAACTTCCCTCCTGGAGGGGGAAATCATCGTCATCATCATCACCAACAACTCTCCCATCTTGCGGAGGGCTATCTTCATCAACATCTTCAACAAAACCAACTCCTCTCAAACCCTAGTTCATCTCTTGTGTTCAATCTTTGTACCGAAACTATAGATTGGTGCTTGTGGGTGACTAGTAGTGTTGATTACATCTTGTAGTTGATTACCATATGGTTTATTTGGTGGAAGAATATATGTTCAGATCCACTATGCTATTTAATACCCCTCTGATCTTGAGCATGATTATCATTTGGGAGTAGTTACTTTTGTTCTTGAGGTTACGGGAGAACTCATGTTGCAAGTAATCATGTGAACTTGATATGTGTTTGATATTTTGATGATATGTATGTTGTGATTCCCTTAGTGGTGTCATGTGAATGTCGACTACATGACACTTCACCATACCTGGGCCTAAGGGAATGCATTGTGGAGTAGTTAGTAGATGATGGGTTGCGAGAGTGACAAAAGCTTAAACCCTAGTTTATGCGCTATTCCGTAAGGGACCGATTGGATCCAAAAGATTAATGCTATGGTTAGAATTTATTCTTAATACTTTTCTCGTAGTTGCGGCTGCTTGCGAGGGGGTTAATCATAAGTAGGAGGTTTGTTCAAGTAAGAACAACACCTAAGCATCGGTCCACCCACATACCAAATTATCAAAGTAGCAAACACGAATTAAGACAACATGATGATAGTGACTAGGTGAAATTCCCGTGTACCCTCAAGAACACTTTGCTTATCGTAAGAGACTGTTTTTGTTGGGAAACGTAGCATGCAATTTCAAAAAAATTCCTACGCTCACGCCAGATCTATATAGGAGATGCATAGCAACGAGAGGGGGAGAGTGTGTCCATGTACCCTCATAGACTGAAAGTGGAAGCATTAACTTAACGCGGTTGATGTAGTCGAACGTGTTCTTGAATCAACCGATCAAGTATGGAACATATGGTACCTCCGAGTTCTGCACATGTACAGCTCGATGACATCCCTCAAACTCTTGATCAAGTAGAGGTACGAAGGAGTCGATGTGTTCCGTCAGCACGACGGAGTGGTGACGGTGTTGGTGATGTGATCCGTGCAGGGCTTCGCCTAAGCACTACAACAATATGATCGAAGGAGTAAACGGTGGAGGGGGGCACCGCACACGGCTAAGAAACAACTGTTGTGTCTAGAGGTGCCCCCGCCCCGTATATAAAGGAGGGAGAGGGGAGGAGGCCAGCCCTAGGGCGCGCACCATGGGGGGAAGTCCTACTAGGACTCCTAGTCCTAGTCGGCCCCCTTCCTTCTAATGGAGGGGGAAAGGGGGAAGGAGAGGGAGAGGGAGAAGGAAAGGGGGGTGGCGCCCCCTTCCCTAGTCCAATTCGGCATCCTCCCTTGTGGGGGGCGCACCAGCCCCT
>NC_041381.1:257449399-257472878 GCF_002162155.2 Triticum dicoccoides | reverse complement strand
GGTACTCCGATTTGTATCCGATACACTACAGAACCTTTCAGGTGTCCGAATACCAACTTCCAATATATCAATCTTTACCTCTTGACCATTTCGAGACTCCTCGTCATGTCCGTGATCTCATCCGGGACTCTGAACAACCTTCAGTCACCAAAACACATAAGTCATATAATACATATCGTCATCGAACGTTAAACGTGCGGACCCTACGGGTTCGAGAACTATGTAGACATGACCGTGACACCTCTCCGGTCAATAACCAATAGTGGAACCTAGATTCTATTGGTTCCCACATATTCTATGAATATCTTAATCGGTCGAACCGCAATGTCAACATACGGTATTCCCTTTGTCATCGGTATGTTACTTGCACGAGTTTCGATCATAGGTATCTCCATACCTAGTTCAATCTCATTAACGGAAAGTCTCTTTACTCGTTTCGTAATGCATGATCCCGCAACTAACTTATTAGTCACATTGCTTGCAAGGCTTCATATGATGTGCATTACCAAGAGGGCCTAGAGATACCTCTCCGATACTCGGATTGACAAATCGGAATCTCGATCTATGCCAACCCAACAAACACCTTCGGAGATACCTATAGAGCATCTTTATAATCACCCAGTTACATTGTGACGTTTGATAGCACACAAGGCATTCCTCCGGTGTCCGAGAGTTGCATAATCTCGTAGTCGGAGGAATATATATTTGACATGAAGAAAGCAGTAGCAATAAAAATGAACGATCATTATGCTAAGCTAACGGATGGGTCTTGTCCATCACATCATTCTCCTAATGATGTGATCTTGTTCATCAAATGACAAAACATGTCATGGCTAGATAACTAACCATCTTTGATCAATGAGCTAGTCAAGTAGAGGCATACTAGGGACATGGTGTTTTGTCTATGTATTCACACATGTACCAAGTTTCCAGTTAATACAATTCTAGCATGAATAATAAATAGTAGTGGCCCCGTTGCGCCAAATGGCGTAGAGGCACGCTAAAGCCATGTTCGCTATGCTTTTTTTTACATGGTTTGGTCCTCTTTGATATGAAAATGGTGGAATCTTGCGTATAATGATATGAATATACTCAGTTTATCTTAATATACTTGTTTTATTTTAATAGCATAGAGTCAAATTTGAAACAAAAAAAACATTCGTTGCTATGAAAGATTAAAATAGAAGTGTTTTGAAAAGGTTGTCTCTCTCAATAAAAATTGGTTGTAGCAATCATTGAGGCATATGTTGTGGGCTTGCGAAGGGTTTTCAGTGCGGCCTGATATGCACACCAGGCCCAAGGCTTTATTCATTTTTTCAGTGCATGTATTTTAGAATATGAGTCCACTTTCACAGCCGTGCGAGCTCATTTTCAAAGCCACATGGAAACGAGCTATTTTGTATTAGCAAATTTAGTTTTGTTGTCTACAGATACAAGAATTGTATACGCAATAGGAATCCTGAAGTATGTTGATGGCCTTGGCTATGCCAGCAATAGACATAAATGCCACTCTAAATAAAATAAAAGGCCAGAGACATAAATGGTGCAAGCAACAGAGAGTTATCATTAGCTCGTACACACACAGTCTTGGCAAGTCTTACTCTGTTGTTGGTCTAAAGAGAAATATAATTATACATTACGGTTAACATAATAGAAATATAAGTATACAATTGCATATACAATTACAGTTAATTATACAACAGGAATTGTATACACAATAGAAATATAAGCATACTACAATTCTATAAGGTCTGTTATAGGATGCATTCTTGTAGAATACAACTCTAGAAACCTCTCCTGATGCTTTTTAGATGCTTCTTTGATTTGAGCACCCTGCGCTTGAGTTTTTATGCTATCTTCTCAATGTTGTTAAGAGGTTCATTCATAAGCTGATCCATGGGTTCTTTCCCAGACGATCTATTGAGTGTTGTTACATTGCATATATGACCAGATAATCCATGCATGTATCTTGTATAAGAACGAACCAGCCCATAGCAATTTTTCTTGTTCTTATACCTAGCCATCATTAATTTGTTCTTGATGGATCTGGTATTTGCCTTTGTTTTCTGCTTGTTATGCTTAGCTACAGCCAGCTCATACTTTAGAGACTGATTTTCCTCATCCAGTCTCTTCATGTTGCTGTAGTTGTAGTCTCTTAGTTCAGTCTTAACCATGCATTTTATGTATCAAATTGCTTCCATGGCAACTATTCTTCTGACATTGCATGATCGATACACTGCACCCCAGGAATAGCCATACGACTGCCATGATCTTCAACATATGATGTGGGTGTATGGGAAAAAATAGTGACCATACTCTACCGCCATCACATGCTTTGCTTCGATACTCAACTGTTGGAAGGTCAAGTCTCTAAAAGAAAATCTAGCATCATCCTGTAAGGGATTTTGATCATTGGTGGTGTGGCCTGTTATTTTAAACGGATGTCATTAGGCGCAAGGGCATGAATCATATTTCGGCAAGTAAAAAGCTTTTAGAGCGGAAAATGTACTTTGAATAGTCTAAGTAAAACTAACACCATATTGTTTTTTGTTATGGCAACAGTTGGATGATCAAATTCAAGGATGAGAGAACAAGAAACGAAGATAACTAATTTATCCTGGACAACTTTACGTGCAAGATGCTAATCAAGGTAAGTTTGTATATGATTACTTGTATAAGCATAAGCTATGCATCGATGGTGTAGACCACAACATTTACTGCCTGGTAGCTTCTAATTATCACAAGTATGAACTGATAATTATCACAGGTATGAATTGAATCCTGAATGCAATGTATAAACAGAAGTCATGTGCCTGAGTAAAAAGATTTCGGTGTGCAGGAGTCGCATACGAACATACATCTAACACTTAAACAATGCAAGAAGCGGTTTCTCTGAAAGCAAAGAGGGCACTGTTTTACAAAGCTTAAGTACAGAAATCACTAAAGAAATATATTACTGACCTTTCCTTAAATTATGCAAGCAGTTAGTATATTCATTTTAGATGACTAAGGGAGTCCTCGATTAAGGGGTCCTCGGACGGCCAGACTATGTAGCGTGGGCCGGACTATTGGGGCGTGAAGATACAAGACAGAAGACTCTCTCCCGTGCCCGGATGGGACTCTCCTTGGAGTGGAAGGCAAGCTTGGCGCTTGGATATGAAGATTCATTTCTCTGTAACCGACTTTGTACAACCGTAATTCCCCTCCGGTGTCTATATAACCGGAGGGCTTAGTCCGTATAGGCAATCATAATCACACAGGCTAGACTTCTAGGGTTTTAGCCATTATGATCTCGTGGTAGATCAACTCTTGTAATACTCATATTCATCAAGATCAATCAAGCAGGAAGTAGGGTATTACCTCCATAGAGAGGGCCCGAACCTGGATAAACATCGTGTCCCCCGCCTCCTGTTACCATCAACCTTAGACGCACAGTTTGGGACCCCCTACCCGAGATCCGCCGGTTGTGACACCGACATTGGTGCTTTCATTGAGAGTTCCGCTGCATCGTCACCAAAAGGTTTGATGGCTCCGTCAATCATCTACAACAACGTTGCCTGGGGGGAGGCTTTCCTTCCTGGCAAGATCTTTGTGTTCGGCGGCTTCGTACTGCGGTCCAACTCGCCTGGCCATCTAGAGCAGGTCGACAGCTACGCCCTAGGTCACCAGATTAGTTTTGGAAATCCAGATTATGTCACTGATATCCGAGGAGACTTGATCTTCCAAGGAATTGTGCCTCCTACTTCCTCTCTGGCCTTAGATCCAAAGCGTATCGCCAGGTCCGAAGACGGGCTCTCTAAGCTCGTCGGACTGTCTACGACCCTTAGGCCCATTGTGGAGGAACCAGAGAAAGTGGTGTCGCCGGCAGCCATTATGTAGCCGGACCCTTCTCCAGACACTGGCTCCGAATCCGCGGAACCAGCGTCGTGTGAGTTCAGCCAAGGAGCTTTCCTCTCGCCGTACTCCATGGGCTCTCTTCTCTCGGGCCAAACCTTGTGATGCAGAGCATCCCTCGCTCATCCCCATGGACGCATCTACATCTCCCTCAACACCACGTGGACCCATGACACGAGCCCGAGCTAAGGCTATCAAAGATAAGGTGAACTCACTCCTCTCCAAACTCCCTCTTCCTACTCCCGAGACATGGCTACTACCTCATTCAGAAACCCTATGTGTGATCAGGTACATGGAGGTGAGCCAAGGAACAACTACTTGCAAGAGCCAAGACGGCGAGGACCCCAAGCGTGTTGAAGAAGAAGAAGAGATGCTGCTGAAGCTACAGGCTTCGGATGTCCGACCGAGTTCGGACGTCCGACGACTCCCAGGCCACGGACGACCGACGCCCTCCGGACGTCCGGCAGCTAGGCACCTGAATGGAAACTACGGATGACCGAAGCCACCAGACGTCCGACCGATGCACGCCCGAGCCAAATCTACGGACGACCGACGATCTCCGGACGTCCGGACCGTCACGAAGCTCCGGACGACCGACCCCCTCCGGACGTCCGACGCGCCCACGACACAGCTGATTCTACGGACGCCCGAGCCCGACCGGACGTCCGGACCGTCCCGAGCCTCCGAACATCCGACGCCTGAGTGACCGCACCTACGGGCTGGAGCCCTTGTACCCCTTCGCTTTGACTTCCATTTGCACTAAGACTATAAATAGGACGCCCCCACCTCCTAGGGAGGGTTAGCATTGGTTTAGCTCATATTTGTGTGAGAGCCTTGCTCATCCACTTGGTTACTTCTCCTCGGAGCTCACGACCTCTTCGGAGAAGATCCCCCAAGCGGATTCAAGACCCCTTTCTAGGGAAGAACATCAAGACCTCCGTACGGAGAAGAACGGTTCCTTTGTATCCTTACCTTTGTTGATTGTGGATCATATGTTACTCTATGTTGTCGGTGATCTAGCACTCGTGTGATTGATTGTATGTCGGTTTCGTGATTCTCTCTCATTTCCCCCGTGTTTTCCCCTTTGTGCTTCCGCGTGTTCTTCGTGATTCCCCGTAGGATCCACTCCAAACGTGAAAGATCGTCCACCTAGGGTTACGCCCTACATCATCTTGGTATCATGAGCCACATTGATCACGTTTTTGGAGCCCCTACCCCGTGTTTTCTAGCTTGATTTTGTTGTTTTCGTCCTAATTCCGAAAATTCCCCACCAAAAATAGCCCCAACTTTTTTTTTTGTGATTTGTTTGTGAGTTGAGATTTTGTTGGATTTGGTCCATGGATTTGGGTTGCTGCGTGTGGATCTAGCTTTCACCACCCTCCCCACCCTTTTCCATCCACCAAATCACCCGATTTTCGCCCAGGCTCCGGACGACTGGAAAACGTCGGACGTCCGACAACGTCCGGACGACCGTAAAAGCCCGGACATCCGTAAAACCCTGACGAAACTGAACTTTGTCACTTCGACCACCACCACAACCCCACATTCCACCACATATTCCAAACCCACATACGCCACCATCCTCCCCGATACCTCCTATGACGATTTTGCCATATTTTGGTCCTTGAGATTTTGAGTTGTGGAACCCGTATCCTTTTGTGTTTCGGCTATCTAGGTACGGTTGACGTCATCGCCACCACGGCTCATCTTCGCAAGGGTCTCATCATCACCAAGGACGGTAACTTCGACGACATCTTTGTCATACCTTGCAATTGCATTGATAGCCCACATGTCCCTACCTTTGCGTAGCTTACCCATTGAGACTAGCCATTGTGTATTGCCGGCAACGTGACTTGTGCACATTAGTGATCATACTCCATAGCATACATACCATACCATAGTGGTGCATATCTTGGGATCCACTTGTGTGTCACAAAGTTGTCATAGCATACACAATTGCTATCTTGGTTCGTGAAGTTTTGCATGAGAAAAGAGCTCAAAAGTGAAAGAGCCACCCAAGCTTTTAAGCAAAGAGGAAAGATAAGCAAAGAGCTTATGAACAAGAACCATAGCATCATTCTACATTAAGATTGTCATATTGGATCATCTTGGATCATTGCACCGAAATACCATACATATAGCATACTCGGGATAGAGATAGTTGCATTTTTGCCTAGTAGGTTGTGCACAAGTTTGCGTATCTGCCTATTATGCAATCGTGCTAGCGTCTCTCTAGTATTGTGCAACAAGAGCATTTTCGTGGTTTCCACATTTTGGCTCACTTTTGGATTGCACAATCCCATTTATCTATTTGCGTGTGTGTTTCCGTGTACCCATACTTGCTTGGTCTACTTGTTGCATTTGCAAATTTGTGAACCTTTTCCAACAGTATTGAAGCTCACTTACTATTGCATCAAATTTTGTGCCACCATCCTAACCAAGCTCCACCATAAGCTTTTATGTGTGTAGGTGTGAGAACCGACAAGAATTGGTACCAAAAGTGTTATTTCATTGTCCGCATTGGAGTGAACTTGATTCATTTTCAACTTCGGTCAAGGTACATTTGGCACACGTTCTTTTCCTTCTACCACTTACATTTTTCTTGAAATGATGGATAGGCCAAGTTCTTCTACAAATCCACCTCTCATCGAGAACGGCGTCGATATGTCATCATTCGTCACAAAGAGCCACCTCTGTGGTGCTCAAAGGGCGTTACACCAAGAACAACAAGCTATGAGCGACCGCATTGACAACCTCGCCACCGACTTGCGACTCTCCGAACAACGTACAAGAGACTACTTCGACAACAAGTTCGACTCTCACAAGCAAGAGAATGATGCAGGAATGGATGAGATCCGCGCCTTGATGAGGAACCGACATCCTTCCACTTCTTCCTCCTCAAGACGGAGCCGCTCGAGTCGACACTCCGACGACACCTTCTCCGGCTCAAGTACACCGTCATGGACCATTCTTCGACGAGCCGCGCGTCAAGACCGTCATGCATCTCGCAACCTGCTACATGACAAGCATTCACAAGAGCAAGTTGATGAGCAAGTTCCTCGTCCTCAATCAAACCAAGTCGCTTTTGCTCAAGCTCAAGAACGGCAACGACTACGACGCCAAGAGGAAGAACGAGCGCGTCTACACCAAGAGGAACAAGACACCAAGGCTCAACATCCTCAACAACAACAACGAGAAGCACAAGCTCTTGAGGCGCAACATGCACTTCAAGAATCAAGTCGAGCCATCGCAAACCGCAATCGCGAATGGCGCAATCAAGAGGAAGCCCTTAGAGAAGAAATCGAAGAGAGGAACTACCAACCGCGTGTGCAACGTCAAGCTCCACAAGCTCCTCCACAAGCTCGTCAAGCTCCACCTCAACCTCAAGTTCAACAAGAGCAAGTTGATCATGGACTTCATCCACACCAAGAGCAACATGAGGATGACTATCCTCCATGTCAAGGGCGTCATCATCACCATCGCCAACAACACAATGAAGAGCAACACTATGGCAAGCTCAAATTCACAATGCCCAAGTTCAGTGGAAGCAATGATCCGAAAGAATACCTCTCATGGGCATTGAAGGTCGACAAAATTTTCCGTTTACACAACTATGAGGAAGAGAAGAAGATCGCTATGGCATCACTTGAGTTCCAAGACTATGTGCTCATATGGTGGGAACAAGTCCTTGAGCGCCGTGAAGCAAGAGGTGAACCACCTATCACCACTTGGACTCAAATGAGGGAAGTCATGCGAGCACGTTTTGTGCCAACCTACTACAACCGCGATCTCTTCAAGAAGATACAACTCCTCAAGCAAGGAACAAAGAGTGTTGAAGAATACTACAAGGAAATGGAGATTGCCATGATTCGAGCCAATGTCACGGAAGATGATGAGCAAATAATGGCACGTTTCTTGAATGGTCTCAATCATCCCATCAAGAAGATTGCCGACTTCCAACCCTACTCCAACCTCATTGAGCTCGTGCATCAAGCTACAAAGGCGGAACGTCAAGTGCAAGATGACTTCAAGTACGCCAAGTACTCATCCAAGACATATGGCTTCTCCAACTATCAAGCTTCAACAACTCCTTCAATATCTACGTCAACCAAGCCTTCTCCAAGCAATGACGACAAGTCAAAGTACAAGAAAACTTCGTCAAGTTCAAGTCGTCTTCCTCCTACTACAAGCAACTTCAAGCCGCGTGCTTCATCATCTACTCCAACCGATGAGACCATCAAGACAAGCTCCTTCAAATGTTTCACTTGCGGCGGCCGAGGCCACAAGTCCTTCCAATGTATGAACAAGCGCACCATGATCCTCAACGACGATTGTACATATGACTCCATGAGTGAAGAGGAGATGGAAGCTCTTGAGCAAGTGGCCATGCACCAGCGCGTAAACGAAGATGAAGATGATCAAGTCTTTTGTGATGAGGATTTGAGCCCCGCTCTCGTTGTCTCCAAAGTCTTGACACTTCAACATCAACAAGAAGAAAACCAACGATGCCACATCTTCCACACTAAGGCTGGCATCAACGGAAGGTCCGTCAAGGTCATCATTGATGGAGGTAGTTGTCACAACTTGGCAAGTGAAGAACTATGCTCCAAGCTTCAATAAGTCAAGAGGAAGCACCCGCACCCCTACAAGGTTTAATGGCTAAGTGACTCCGGCACTATACGAGTCGAGCATACGGTCCAAGTCTCCTTCAAAATTGGTGCTTATGAAGATACTTTGGAGTGTGATGTGGTCCCAATGACCGTTTGCCACCTCCTTCTTGGTCGACCATGGCAATTCGACCGTGGTGTCATCCACAATGGGCGTACCAATCACTATAGCTTCAAGATGAAAGGGAAGGAATTTGTGCTACGACCTATGTCTCCTAGTCAAGTGATAGCCGACAAGCGAGCCACCCATCATGGAGAGAAGAGTGAGAAAGTGACCCACCCAAACGTGCGTGAGAGCCACAAGCCAAACTTGAGCGCCTCTTCGCCTAGAGAGAAAAATCTCATCCTATTTGCCACCAAAAGTGAGATGAGAGAAGTGTGTGAGAACCCATCGAGTGTGATGCACTTTGTCCTTGTGTGCAAGGATGGAGAACCAAATACTAACACCATTCACGAGCTACCTTTGGTGTTTCAAACTCTTTTGCAGGAATTTCAAGATGTTTTTCCCGATGAGCTACCTCCGGGTCTACCTCCTCTTCGAGGCATTGAGCATCGAATCGACCTCATCCTCGGAGCGCCACTTCCAAACAAAGCCCCATACCGTGTCAATCCCGAAGAAACCAAGGAGATTCAACGGCAAGTACAACAACTAATCGACAACGGTCATGTACGTGAAAGCTTAAGCCCATGTGCCGTTCCCGTTATACTTGTGCCTAAGCCCGATGGAAGTTTCCGCTTATGTTCCAATTGTAGACCCATAAATGCCATTACCGTTTGATATAGGCACCCCATTCCTCGCTTAGATGATATGCTTGATGAACTTAGTGGAGCCAACTTTTTCTCAAAAATTGATCTTAAAAGTGGCTATTACCAAATCCGCATTCAAGAAGGTGATGAATGGAAAACTGCTTTCAAAACCAAATTTGGCTTATATGAGTGGTTAGTGATGCCTATGGGCTTATCGGAAGCACCCGAAACTTTCGTGCGTCTTATGCATCATGTGCTTAGACCTTATATTGGAGTCTTTGTTGTGGTTTACTTTGATGATATCCTTGTGTTTAGCAAAACCATGAAAGAGCATATTAATCATGTTAAATCTGTTTTGCAAACTCTTCGCAAGGAAAGCCTTTATGCGAACTTGAAAAAATGCACTTTTGGTGTTGACAAAGTGGTTTTCTTGGGTTTCGTTGTATCTTCCAAGGGTGTCCATGTTGATGAAACTAAAATTGAAGCAATTAAAACTTGGCCCCAACCCACCAATTTGCAACAAGTGCGAAGTTTTCTTGGTCTTGCAGGATTTTATCGCTGCTTTGTGAAAAACTTTAGCACAATTGCCGCTCCTTTACATGCTTTGAGTAAGAAGAATACTCCTTTTGTTTGGAGATCTTTGCAATCCACCGCTTTTGATGACCTCAAGTCTTTGCTTACTCATGCTCCGATTCTTGCTTTGCCCAACTTTGAGAAAACTTTTGAGGTTCATTGTGATGCAAGTGGTACCGGAATCGGCGGAGTTTTGATGCAAGATAAATGAGCCATTGCTTATTTTAGTGAAAAACTCTCCGGTGCTCAACTTAACTATCCCATCTATGATAAAGAATTGTATGCTTTAGTGCGTGTGCTACATGTTTGGGAACATTACCTTAGACCTCATGAATTTGTCATCCATACCGATCATGAAACACTTAAGTACTTAAAAGGTCAAACTAAGTTGAACAAGCGTCATGCCGAATGGAGTGAATTTATTGAATCTTTCCCATATGTGATCAAGTACATTAAGGGTAAAGAAAACGTTGTTGCGGATGCACTTTCACGCATATGCACACTTGTCACTCAACTTGAGTTGAATGTTATTGGCTTTGAGCACATAAAGGACTTGTATGCTAATGATCCATCTTTTTCTATTCCTTATGCTAAGTGTTTGATGCATACTTCTTGGGAACAATATTATTTAAAGGATGCATATCTTATGAGAGCTAACAAACTATGCATTCCCGAGTCTTCTCTTCGTTTGCTCCTTTTGCAAGAGGCTCATGGAGGCGGACTCATGGGACACTTTGGACGCGACAAGACGTTCGCTACGCTCTCCAAGAACTATTATTGGCCCAAGATGTTCCGTGACGTCTC
Source organism: Triticum dicoccoides (assembly GCF_002162155.2). NCBI lineage: Eukaryota > Viridiplantae > Streptophyta > Magnoliopsida > Poales > Poaceae > Triticum > Triticum dicoccoides. Next base: position 257,462,193 of record NC_041381.1, on the reverse strand, counting down.
ACGCTTCACCACCCGATGCTCTACATGTCGCAAAGCTAAGTCTAACTCAATCTCATGGTCTTTACATGCCTCTTCCTATTCCTTATCAACCTTGGGAAGACATTAGCATGTATTTTATACTTGGTCTGCCTAGAACTCAAAATGGCAAGGATTCCGTCTTTGTTGTTGTGGATAGATTTTCTAAGATGGCACATTTCATTCCTTGCAACAAGATATACGATGCTTCACATATTGCCAATATATTTTGTAGGGAAATCTTGCGACTTCATGGAGTGCCAAAGACAATTGTCTCGGACTGCGACGTCAAGTTCTTGAGTTACTTTTGGAAGACCCTATGCTCCAAGCTCGGCATCAAGCTATTATTCTCTTCGGCATACCATCCTCAAACCGACGGCCAAACGGAGGTGACGAACTGTACACTCTCCACTCTACTTTGCGTGTTGATCAAGAGGATCATCAAGGAGTGGGAAGAGTGTCTACCCATCGCAGAGTACGCCTACAACCGTGCAAGACATTCGACGACCGGCAAGTCCCCCTTCGAGGTCATCTATGGCTTCAACCCATTGTCCCCATTGGACATTCTACCTCTTCCTCTACAAGAGCGAACCAAACTCGACGCAAGTGCTCGTGCAAGCTACATCAAGAAAATGCACGAAGATACAAGGCACACCATTGAGTGACAAGTACAACGACTAGCAACCAAGCTCAACGTCAACAAGCAACCCATGGGCTTCAACATTGGTGATCTAGTGTGCCTACACCTTCGCAAGGACCGCTTCCCCAACGAACGCAAGTCCAAGCTTCTCCCTCGAGCCGATGGACCTTTCAAGGTGCTAGCACGCTACAACGACAACGCCAACAAGATCGACCTACCTCGATACAAGTACAATGTGAGCGACATCTTCAACGTCAAGGACCTGGCACCTTACCATGGAGATGAAGCTTTTGATCCGAGGTCGGATCTCTCCCAAGGGGAGGAGATGATGCGGAGCATCCCTCGCTCATCCCCATGGACGCATCTACATCTCCCTCAACACCACGTGGACCCATGACACGAGCCCGAGCTAAGGCTATCGAAGATAAGGTGAACTCGCTCCTCTCCGAACTCCCTCTTCCTACTCCCGAGACATGGCTACTACCTCATTCAGAAACCCTATGTGTGATCAGGTACATGGAGGTGAGCCAAGGAACAACTACTTGCAAGAGCCAAGACGGCGAGGACCCCAAGCGTGTTGAAGAAGAAGAAGAGATGCTGCTGAAGCTACAGGCTTCGGACGTCCGACCGAGTCCGGACGTCCGATGACTCCCAGGCCACGGACGACCGACGCCCTCCGGACGTCCGGCAGCTGGGCACCCGAATGGAAACTACGGACGACCGAAGCCACCAGACGTTCGACCGATGCACGCCCGAGCCAAATCTATGGACGACCGACGATCTCCGGACGTCCGGACCGTCACGAAGCTCCGGACGACTGACCCCCTCCGGACATCCGACGCGCCCACGACAGAGCTGATTCTACGGACGCCCGAGCCCGACCGGACGTCCGGACCGTCCCGAGCCTCCGGACGTCCGACGCCTGAGTGACCGCACCTGCGGGCTGGAGCCCTTGTACCCCTTCGCTTTGACTTCCATTTGCACTAAGACTATAAATAGGACGCCCCCACCTCCTAGGGAGGGTTAGCATTGGTTTAGCTCATATTTGTGTGAGAACCTTGCTCATCCACTTGGTTACTTCTCCTTGGAGCTCACGACCTCTTCGGAGAAGATCCCCCAAGCGGATTCAAGACCCCTTTGCAGGGAAGAACATCAAGACCTCCGTACGGAGAAGAACGGTTCCTTTGTATCCTTACCTTTGTTGATTGTGGATCATATGTTACTCTATGTTGTCGGTGATCTAGCACTCGTGTGATTGATTCTATGTGGTTTCATGATTCTCTCTCGTTTTCCCCGTGTTTTCCCCTTTGTGCTTCCGCGTGTTCTTTGTGATTCCCCGTAGAATCCACTCCAAACGTGAAAGATCGTCCACCTAGGGTTACGCCCTACATCACCTTGCCTTTAAGCAAAGCTCTGGACTTAATGCAATCACTTTTCATTACAAAGGAGCAACGTCTGAACCATGCCCAGCCCGGACTAGGGGCTGAGAGTAGGGAATTTACGGTATGGACGACGATGCCGGAGAAGAACAAGCCCAAAACCCGCCATTCACTGGACACTGGATGGACACCTCTTCGTACGGCGTGTACATGGTGGATACACCCAAGGAGAATAGCGGTGATGACAAGGAAGATCCAGTCCAGGATAAGCCTCCTAAGATACAGCCAAAGCACCGACGTCAGCGACGCCACTCTAAACCACGCCGTGGAAAAAACAGCAATACCAACACGGGAGAAAATAACACTTCGGACGATGCCAAAGAAAATGAAGACCCCATTGAGCCAACTTCCGAACAGTCCATGAACGAAAACTCGAAGGACAGTAACTACCTTCCGCTCTCCGGACGAGGAGCCTCGACAACGAGGATTTTATCGTGCCTGAGGAACCTCTCAAGCAGGAGCGCTTTAAGCACCAGCTAATAGCCACTGCAAGGAGCTTGAAAAAGAAGCAGCAGCAGCTTCAAGCTGATCAAGATCTGCTCAACGATAGATGGACTAATGTCCTAGAAGCCGAAGAATACGGCCTCGAGTGCCCAACCAAAAGTTACCTGAAGCGCAAATTGTTACCCCAATTCGATGACGAGGCGCTGGAGCCCGTCCTACCAGCACATAATGCGGCTGACCGATCACCATGTGGCCGGGACAAAGCGGCAACTCAAGCTGAACACTAGTACCACCTCGCGGTAAGGGTAGAGACATAATAGCTCGGGGTCATACATATGACCTATGGCAGGACCAAGACAACAGAGCAGGTCAGACTAGATCAATCTACAGATCACGGGGACATGCCCGGACGCGCAACGACGGCCATCTAGCCAGACGTGACAAGCACGACCACTCCCGGGCCGAGCACCGCAGAAGAACTCCATCCGAGCTACGTCGCGACGTGGCCCGACATAGAAGCGCCGCACACCCCCTTTGCTTCACTGATGAAGTAATGGAACACGAATTCTCAGAAGGTTTTAAACCCATGAATATCGAATCATACGATGGAACAACAGACCCCGCAGTATGGATTGAAGATTTCCTCCTCCATATCCACATGGCGTGCGGTGATGACCTCCACGCCATCAAATACCTCCCACTAAAACTAAATGGGCCAGCGCGACACTGGCTGAACATGCTCCCTGAGAACTCCATCGGCAGCTGGGAAGACTTGGAAGACACCTTCCGCAATAACTTCCAAGGTACATATGTTCGGCCTCCGGACGCCGATGACCTAAGTCATATCATCCAACAGCCCGGGGAGTCTGCGAGGAAGTCTCGACTAGGTTCTTAATCAAAAAGAACCAAATTGTCAATTGTCTGGACGCCGAAGCCCTCGCGGCCTTTAAACATGGCGTCCGAGATGAGTGGCTCGCCCGCCACCTCGGTCAACAAAATCCAAGATCCATGGCTTCCATTACCACTCCGATGACCCGTTTTTGCGCGGGAGAAGACAGCTGGCTCAATCGTAGAAGCAACAACACCGTTGATTCAGGTACTTCCAAAGTTCGAGATGGCAACGGCAAGCCACGACATAATAAACACAAGCGTCGCAGAGATGGACCATCCAATTTAGACAAGATACTGGATCGGCCCTGCCAGATTCATGGCACCCCCATTAAACCAACCAATCACACCAGCAGGAGCTGTTGGGTATTTAAACAAGTCGGCAAGCTTAATGTCGAACACAAGGTGAAGGGGCCACCCAGTGACAGCGATGACGAAGAGACTTGCCAACTGAACACCGGGGGTCAGAAGCAATCCCCCCCCCCCCAAAGTAAAGATAGTGAACATGGTATACGTGACGCACATCCCTACGGGGGACTGCAAGCGCGTGCTACGGGACGCCGGCGTCATAGAGCCAGCCGCCCCAAAATTAAGCCAATGGGCGGCCCGCCCGATCACTTTTGATCACAAGGACCACCCAGCCAATATCCTTCGCGAAGGTCCAGCAGCTCTCATCCATGATCCAATTATCGATGGGTTCTATCTCAAGAAAGTCCTTATGGACAGCGATAGTAGCCTTAATCTACTCTACCAAGACACTGTGCGCAAAATGGGCATTGATCCTTCAAGAATCAGGCCCACCACAACTACCTTCAAGGGAACAATATCCGGCGTAGAAGCTCACTGCACGGGCTTGATTACATTGGAAGTCATTTTCGGCTCGTCGAACAACTTTCAAAGCGAAGGCTTGACCTTCGATATTGTCCCGCTCCGCAGTAGCTGCCATGCACTACTCGGGCGCACAACTTTTGCTTGCTTTACTGCGTCCCACATTACACCTATCTCCAACTTAAGATGCCCGGTCCACACAGCACCATCACGATAAATGGAAATACGGAATGCTCCCTCCGTATAGAGGAGCATACTACGGTTACTGCAGCCGAAGTACAAAGCGGCCTTATCAAGCCGAACATTTTGTCGGACATCAAGCTGTCGGCCTCCATTAGATAGGACCAATTAATCTCAGAGCTAGATTAGCAGTTCGGCCTCCGCCGTTCGCCCTATATAGCCGCGAAGTCTGTCCTGCGCACATAATTATACACTTAAAATACCCTGGTCACCGCTGGAGGCACAATGCGGACAGACCTATAACACTATCTGCACTCTCATAGTCTTTTTCTTTTTCTAACCATTTTTATCTTTTACCACAGGTGACCATGTTTGTTGAGAAGTCCTTTAACCAAGGCAAGGCAGCGCAGACGTGCGACAGGAGGTCCAAATGTTTTTTGTAGACCGCACTCTTTATTTCAAACCTGTAAAGTGCCCTTTTTCTCAGCTTTCGACCCCCGGCATGTCAAATAGCCTTGGTAGTAGCGTTATAATGTGTAAAGATCGCGCTTGACGTATCATTCAGATGCTAGTCAACATAACTCGTATTCAGTATTCGCTTTTATCAAAGAACTGAATTTTGCTTCTGTGGTTATTTCACGCACGCACCTCGGCATATATTGCCAGGGGCTCGATATGGCAACATATGAGTTGCCGACAAGTCCGAATAGCTTTATAGCACACTTCGACGTCACGAGTTTGGCCTTATATGTCTTAGCTCCGAATCATGTGTTTGGTCAATAGTTGGGTTGCCCGGCTCCTGTGCTTACTACCTTACGTTCCGCTCTGTCGGCCAGGGTAGTAAAGGGAGAACTACTGCGACTGTGTCCTGTTTTGTCTGGATGAGCACCTCAGTAGAGAAAGCCGAAAACTGACTATCATGATGCGGCGAGAGCTGGTCAACCACTCGATGACTCACCGGAATCTTCGCGATTCCTTCCGTATTACACAAAGGACTGTTCTTCTGGTCACGTATGTAAATGCACCGTATTCGGATAACCGCGTACACACCAGGGGCTATATCGTTGACCCACCCTCAAACTCCTATGGCTAAGTGAAAGTGTTAAAGACCTATAGTCCGATTGCCTGGTTCACCGCATTGACACCTCCTTAATGGACCAAGACATTGGGTCAAGAGTGATCAAGTGCTTTTCTGGACACCCCCGCGTTATACGCGAGGGGGCCTAAGCCGCCGACTGGTAAACTTTGAGATTATACAAAAACGGCCACACAGGAGGCACCAAAAACTTTTTAGGCAAAAGTTTAAAAAACATAGCCCTAATATATCATAATATTGTTCTTACAATTTCGATACATTTTCACTCGAACATAATATCTTTCGAGCACTGACCCTCTATCAAGCAGGCACCCTCTAGGACATCCTCAACATAATGCTCTGGCGTGTGATGGTCCTTGCCCTTGGGTGGACTTTTCGCTACAATATCGGTGGCCTTCATCTTCGCCCAGTACGTCTTGATGCGGGCAAAGGCCATCCGTGCACCTTCTATGCACGTCGACCGCTTAATAGCATCGATACACAGCGCCGCATCAACAAGTCGCTGCACCAAACCGAAATAACTATTCTGAATTGGCTCAGTCGGCCACAGCCGGACCACGATGTCCTTTGTGGCAGATCCTGATATCTTGTGGAGCTCGGCCCACTAGGCCATCTGTTTGTTCAGCGACAACGGACGCTTTGGCATGCTGTATTGCGACCAGAAAAGCTTTTTTGTCGCATGTCCTCTTGCACTTGGAAAAACTGCATCGCATCGAAGACACTCTTCGGCAAGTGCAAAAATGCGTCTGGAGAACTCCACTTTTGATTAAGCGGGGCATACTTCGGATCGCCGAATTTAGTTTGTAATAAGAAGGGCTTACCAGCCGCGATCTCCCCAGCTTGTCGGATCTCCTCCCGAGCCGCTCTAGACTTGGACCGTGATTCCCTTGACTCTTGTAAGGCCTTGTCAAGATCGGCCGCTCTGGTTTTGTTATCTTTCTCGAAAAATTCGCATCGGCTAGTGGCATCTTTTAGCTCAAGCACCATAGTAGATATTCTCTCCTCGCACTGGCGTCGAGCAGCCTGTTCGGCCTTTAATTCAGCAGCTGCCTTTTCGGCAACCGCATTACTCATCCTGGCTTGCTCCTTGGCCCGGGCAAGCTCAGCCCGAAGAGTCTCAACTGCGGCGGCACTATATGCAGTTATACATATCTCAGTATACAATTCTCAGCATCATGCTCATATTATAGTACTTGCATATACTAACTGCCCCAAAGACATACCTTGTGCCTCGTCGAGCCGCCTGTTAATAAGCGTGATGTCATCATCCGCCACATCAAGTTTCTGCTTCAGATCTGCAACCTCTGTAGCTTGGGCAGTCGCCAGGGATGTAACAGCTTGTGTTCCAATTAGTTAGATTATTTCCTGGGCATATCTTTCTTGATCCTCTGATCGCCTCCCTTTGGACGCCAACCAAAGTCTCAGGCGCATTTTGCATTTATAGCACAGATGAAAATATTACATTACGTACCTCGAAGCCTCTTAGCTTGCCCGTAAAGGCTTCATTCAATCCGCTTTTCACGGATAGAACCCTCTCAACTACAGTACTCATCAAGGTACGATGCTCCTCTGAGACAGGCGCATGTTGCAATATGTCCATCAATGTCGGCGCCTCCTTATCCCTGGAAGCAGCTGTAGGGGTACGGACTCCCTTCAAAGGAATATGTTTACTCGACCTTAGAGTCGTCTCTGGCTGTAAATCGGATAGTCCGTGGCCTTTATTGTTGGTCCCCGTAGGGGCCGCACACCCCAGATCCTGGACAACCGAAGTGTCACCTTCGGGCCTAGTCTTCATTGTCCCTCGCACCACTTGTTGATAGAGAGAGATCCTCTAGGACGACACCTCGGGGTCATCTGCCCTATTGGGCGGGGAGACCTGTGGAGGCGTCTCGCTCTCCATCATCTCCGGAAGAAGATCCCCCGAGGAGGAGGACTGTTGAGGAAGGCTGCATGCCGGACTGCAAACATATATTTTAAATATTACCCTTGCAACCAGGAAAGAACATGATATGTTTAAAACACCCTTGTACACTTATGATTCAGCTAAGGGCTTGTCCTTATGGAGGAACTGCGTGACAATGTCGCCTCCCAAACCAGAACTCCCTGACAGGGATATCTTCCCTCGCTTAGAAGCCTTTATCTTCAAGTCCTCGGAGGCGGTCCTCTTCTTCCAATGGGGAGAAGGGATGTCAGTTTCTCCTTCGCTTTCATCTTCGGAAGAGGGAGTTCCAATCTCCCCGGATGAGGTGCCTGGCATACCTCTAGAATGGGGGCCACCCTGGGCCTTCTTGCTCTCCTCCTTGTCTTCCTTTGCCGACACTTGATATGGTGCCGGAACCAACATCCTTGTTAACATCGGATCAGCTGAGTCTTCGGTAAGAGGAGCCGAACACCTAATTCTCTCCGCCTTCTTTATCCAACCCTGGCCGAGTATGGTTTTCTCAATATATTGTTATGAGAAATTTAACTAAGCTGTGTTTAGGAGTCGAGTGCTTACCGAGGTATCCGGATGGTTGCAGTCAAGGCTGATGTCCTCTGTAGTATCCGGCCACTGTTTTCATGTCCCGAAGAATAATTTCCATATTCCTCCGAGCGTCGTGCCGAAGAAGTGTTGAAGGGTTCGTGGTCCTTCCAGATTGAACTCCCACATGCGGACAGGCCGTCGCTGGCATGGTAGGACCCGACGGACTAGCATTACTTGGATTACGTTGAGAAGACTGGTGTCCTTTTCAATGAGGCTCCGAATGCGGCTTCGCAGCATCTGCACTTCATCAATTGATCCCCAGTCCAGCCCCTCATTAATCCATGATGCAAGCCGTAACGGAGGGCCAGATCGGAACGCAAGTGTAGCTGCCCACTTGGTACCATGGGGTTCAGTGATGTAAAACCACTCTTGCTGCCATAGGTTGGAAGTTTCTGCGAAGGAGCCTTTTGGCCAAGGAGTATTGGTGAGTTTTCTCACTGCAGCACCACCGCACTCCGCTTGTTTCCCGTCGACTACCTTCGGCTTCACATTAAATGTCTTGAGACACAAGACGAAGTGTGGGGAATATGGAGGAAGGCCTCGCACATGATAATGAATGCCGAGACGTGAAGAAAGGAATCTGGCGCTAGATCATGAAAATCTAGCCCGTAATAGAACATGAGCCCATGAACGAAGGGATGAAGAGCGAACCCTAGCCCTCGGACAAAGTGGGAGATGAATACGACCCTCTCATTGGATCTGGGAGTAGGAATAACCTGCCCTTGAGTAGGAAGCCTGTGGGGGATTTCTGCGGTCAGGTATCTTGCCGCCTGGAGCTTCGCAATATCCTCCTCTGTGACAGAGGAAGCCACCCACCAGCCTTGAGGGCTGGGTCCGGACATGACTGGGAAGTGCGAAGCGATTAAATTGAACCTTGGGTGCTAGAACTCGAGGAGGGAGAACTTGAGGAAAGGGTTGGCGTCAAGGAGAAAAGACGGGTCTTAGCCCCTTTATAAAGGCGCCCCCTCCTAGGCCTCAAAACTTGCCTATTCCTAAGGAATCATGCCAACAGAACGGTTGGGTTACCCACACCCGTATTGATGACAATCCCGCAATAAGGGGACACGATCTCTGCTTTGACAAGATGTGCCAATGAAACTGCATCTCGAAATATGGAGCGGCATGCTAAAAAACGGTTCGAAATAATGGTCGGGCGGTGACGTGATGTCAGGCTACAAAAAATTGTCAGCGGATTGGACTCATGAAATATTATACTCTCTGCGGTTGTGTGTGGAATTTGTTTTGAAGAGCCGGACACGATTCTTGTGCTCAAAGACTTTTTTGGAGTATTCGGAGAAGGAACCCGCCTTGCAATGCTAAAGACAATTCACGCGCCGAACACCTCGTCATTGAAGCCTGGTTTAGGGGCTATTGAGGGAGTCCTGGATTAAGGGGTCCTCAGACAGCCGGACTATGTAGCGTGGGCCAGACTGTTGGGCCGTGAAGATACAAGACAGAAGACAAGCTTGGCGCCCGGATATGAAGATTCCTTTCTCTGTAACCGACTTTATACAACCCTAAGTCCCCTCCGGTGTCTATATAAACCGGAGGGCTTAGTCCGTAGAGGCAATCATAATCATACAAGCTAGATTTCTAGGGCTTTGGCCATTACGATCTCGTGGTAGATCAACTCTTGTAATACTCATATTCATCAAGATCAATCAAGCAGGAAGTTTACCTCCATAGAGAGGGCCCGAACCTGGGTAAACATCGTGTCCCCCGCCTCCTGTTACCATCAACCTTAGATGCATAGTTCGGGCCCCCCTACCCAAGATCCGCCGGTTTTTACACCGACAATGACGACGCTATCATTGGTTTTCATGGTTCAAATTTTGTCTTGCTGAGTGGTGTCAGTATAGGCATATCTTTTTGCCTTCTTAAAACTTCATGACATTAAGAAATAGTTTTCATAATAAACCTACGGAGCTTAAATTATGCATCTTACTGAGAGGAAAGAGGCATATAAAAACTATCTACAAATGACGACGCTAGCGTTGGTTTTCATGGTTCAAATTTTGTCTTGCTGAGTGGTGTCAGTATATGCATATCTTTTTGCCTACTTAAAACTTCATGAAAATTAAGAAATAGTTTTCATAATAAGCCTATGAAGCTTAAATTACGCATCTTACTGAGAGGAAATAGGCGTAGAAAAACTATCTACAACAGATAACTAAACTATCGGTTGTTTTCTACTATATAATCACCAACCCCATAACGGGGTTGTGAATTCTCATACTCAGTGTAATCCGATGAGAAGTGGCTAAGGGCCTCTTCCATGTCTGGCACTTCCTGCTGCATCAAATATTCAGAACATCTTCAGTGTATACCAAGGAAATCATTCTGGTCAAAGGAATGCTTGTCTATTTTTCAGAAAGGAAGCTACTTTAGGCAGCTGGTCTTCAGATTGGTTATTGTTGGAGTATTCTTCATCCGGAGAAAACTTGGCATGTATCTCCTCTGCATCCAGTGGCATCTCTTGTGAAATCAGGCAGATAAATCAAACAATGACCATAGTTACAACCTTAATCAGAAAGAGGGCACATAGATCTGCAGGTACATCACTGAATCACAAGTGTAGTTACCTATGGTCCTGCTGAGGACTTCTCCGGGCATCCAGATGCTGAAACACATGGAGAAGCAGCGGCTAGAAATATTGACTGCGCCCGCGCCGGTGTGGTCATTGTTTGAGAGCGAGGCACTGAATGTGCGGGAGAGAACACTTTGCCGATCTAGGGTTTCTTCTGTCTGTCTTCATAGAAATATATGATATACCTATGGGCATTTTGGCTGGGCTATTGTCTCTGGGCCCATACACCACAACACCCAAGGGCCTCCATAGTAGCTGTAATCCGGATAGAAACATAGGAGCTGTGTCAAACAAAAAAGGCGAATAGAAAAGTACACAAAGGGCCACGCTAATTGTTGATCTTAGGTAATAGCAAATAGAAGCAGGCAATACCGTCTTACAAATGGAGTGCAAAGATGAGTATCTAAGATCTTAAACTGATATTACAGTTTGAAAATAAAAACACACTGGTAGCATAGTAAGGTTGCTTGTTAATAAGCCATCTGTAATAGGAAGTTGAATTTTCCGATCTTCTTCCCTATTTGATGTATAGCAGTTCACTCAGAGAGTAGAATACATCAACTTTTCTAGGCTTCATCGCAGCAATATTCCTATGGGAAATGAAGAAACAAATTCACTGTTATATCATAGGACCTTGTCAGTATGTGTACTTTGTTGTCCTATAGGTTCTAAGTTCTTGTAGGCAGCGCAAAATATTGATAGCAATCAAGCCATGCCCTCTTGATTTGAGATTTTCAAGCAAACAAAGGCTACAGCCAAAGCTGTCAGATCAGGGACAGAGAAGAAAAGAAGAAAGAAATAAAAGTCTACCTTTCATCGAATTGTTTTAAGGAGCTTCTGGACCGGCCATTCGCACCTCCTACTCTGTAGCTAAAACGTAAATTCTCAAAATGAAGGAAAAAAATGCACTGCCACACATGCACACTACCATTATTCAACATGTCGAGCAATCGATCAAAACCAAATAAGCATTGTTGCACAATTAATAAAGATATATTTTAGCCAAGTTTTCCGTTAGCCGGTCATATTATCTTCCAGTCGGAACCAAATAAGGTTGGTTGCACAAACAAATAAAGAAATAGTTTAACCGAAGTTCTCCTTTAGTCGGTCCTATTATCTAATTTCCTAAAAGTGCAGAATATGTTTCTACACTCATAACATCAAAATGCAAGTTCCATTCAGCAAAATCTTCTGATAGATTCTTCATCTACCCTTCTTTATCAAATCTGTAAACACTGTGCCTAGCTAAAAACATATACTACTGTGAAATCAAAGTCAGAGACACATGAGTAAAGAGGTAAAGAGAAAGAAGCACTTAACAAAGATTTATCATGGGCCGACTATTGCTGCTACAGTATGATTGTTTGGCCCAGCGTTGCAACATCTCATGTCACGTTGTTCGTCTACAGTGCATATAGTTCAATGGATAGGAACTATAAAAAGAGGTCTAGTTGAAAACTACATATAGTTCAATGGATATGAACTGTAAAAATAAGCTAACTAATCCAAGATTTCCTTTGTCCTTTGGAGACAAAAATGGGAAGGTTTTGAGATATATTTTGCAGCACGAAAAAAATCCATTATTATTTGAACTTTATTAAAACCCAAGGAATACAAGGGGATATCTAGACTACCACAATCAATATCCATTACATCGAAATTGGAAAGTAAAAAAACAATAAAACAAGAAGAAAGTAATGAACAGAGCATTGAGGAATCAGTAGAAAAATTTCATGCAAGAAAAAATAACTCAGTGACGGTTGCTTGCTATAATCCCTGCGAATCGAAAGAACAACAATTACATATGGAGATGCATAAATAGCAAGATTAGGAGGAGATTATTGAGAGAGAGGGGTCAGGAGAGGAGGGGAAGTTCACCATGGCATCGGCCATTGCTTGATGCTCGCTCCCCAAAATCATCCAGTGGTTGCCTGTCCCGCCGCCGCACACATGGTGCTATGCAGAGCAAGGCGGATGTAGAGGCGGCGGTGGCGCTCACGACATGGCGGAGGCGAGCCAATCCGCTTCCCTGGCTGGCATCCGCGCCTCTCCTTCTTCTCTGGCTGGCGATGCCCGGTTGAGCTCCTCCTCTCGCGGCTTCCTAGTGAGCTGGGCTAGATAAAGGCCTCGGGAGGCGGTGGATCTCATCCAAA
>NC_041381.1:257428387-257449095 GCF_002162155.2 Triticum dicoccoides | reverse complement strand
GACCAGAGGAGGAGGACTGGAGCAGGAGCGCGGTCGCTGTGTCGACGAGGAAGGGAGGAGTGAGGAGAAGACAGGGTTGTGGCGACCCACACCGCTCGCTCCTGCTGCCGTAGACGAGACACGACATGAGGCATGGCGCAAGACTCTGGCAGAGCACCACGCATGAGTCAGCCTCACAACTCTCTCCAACACAATGATGCGACCACCCCAACAAGACTGCAACCGACGAGCTGGACCAGAAGCAGCGCCGGGCCACCCGTCACCGCGACACGCCAAAGGCGGGTGCAGAAGCCGGATGCACACGCATTGGGTGATGCCTCAAACGTGCTGTCCACAACACACGACGCGTGAAGCGCTGGGGACAACCCGTCAAAAGCGGTTGACCCGAGAAAACTAACCCATATGATGGAACATACAACTAGTGCAGCCGACGCATGGGACCAGGGGTAGCTTCAGCCCACCCGTCATCGGTACAACATGTAAACAGATGCTGAAATCAGGTGCAGATGCGCCTGCCAACCCCTTGCGGCGCCCCCGTGATCCAAGACCCGATCTGCGGGCGACACGACACACGACGTTGCAGGAGTGGCTCATGCGAGGGAATTTATCCCAGCCAATCAAAGGCCTATCCGAACCCACCAATCATCATCGCCCACGAAGCAACTCTGGGTCAAAACGGGATGTAAAAATCAAATGGCTAGAACAACCACGTTGACCGGACCAGGCCCGATCGAAGGGTCAAAACGGCGCGAAATCGAGGGAGAGCTCGGGAGGGTGGGTTGCCCAGCATCCTTATATGTTAGAATTATCATGATATACAGAAATATAAAATAACAAATTTATTATTGCCTCTAGGGCATCTTTCCTTCAGTTTCTCATTTGTACTAGAGTCAATAATCTAGTTCACATCACCATGTGATTTAACATCAATAGTTCACATCTATATGTGATTAACACCCACAGTTCACATCACCATGTGACCAATACCCAAATGGTTTACTAGAGTCATTAATCTAGTTCACATTGCTATGTTATTAACACCGAAAGAGTACTAAGGTGTGATCATGTTTTGCTCCTGAGAGAAGTTTAGTCAACGGGTCTACAGAGCCGTATGTATTCGGCAAATTTTCTATGTCTACAATGCTCTGCATGGAGCTACTCTAGATAATTGCTCTCACTTTCAATATGTATCCAGATTGGGACTCGGAGTCATCTGGATCGGTGTAAAGCTTGCATCAACGTAACTCTTTACAATGAACTCTTTATCACCTCCATAACTGAGAAATACTTCCTTAGTCTTCTTAGGTAACTAAGGATAACTTTGACCGCTATCCAGTGATCCACTCCTGGATCACTATAGTACCACTTTGCCAAACTCATAGCAAGACACAGAACTGGTCTGGTACATAGCTTGGCATACTTATTGAACCTATGACTGAGGCATAGGGAATGACTTTCATTCTCTTTCTATCTTCTGTCGTGGTCGGGCTTTGAGTCTTACTCAACTTGTAATACAGACAAGAACTCCTTCTTTGACTGATCCATTTTAAACTCTTTCAAAATCTTGTCAAGTTATGTACTCACTGAAAAATCTTATCAAGCGTCTTGATCTATCTCTATAGACCTTGATGTCCAATATGTAAGCAACTTCATCGAGGTCTTTCTTTGAAAAACTCCTTTCAAACTCTCCTTTATGCTTTCCAAAAAATTCTACATCATTTCCGATCAACAATATGCATTCACATATACTTATCAGAAAGGTTGTAGTGCTCCCACTCATTTTCTTGTAAATACATACTTCACCGCAAGTCTGTATGCTTTGATCAACTCATCGAAGTGTATATTCCAACTCTGAGATGCTTGCACCAGTCCATAAATGGATCGCTGGAGCTTGCATACCTTGTTAGCACCTTTAGGATCAATAAAACCTTCTGATTGCATCATATACAACTCTTCTCAGAGATATCCATTTAAGGAATGCAGTTTTGACATCCATTTGCCAGATTTCATAAAATATGGCAATTGCTAAGATGATTTGGATGGACTTAAGCATCGCTACGTTGAGAAAATCTCATTGTAGTCAACACCTTGAACTTGTCAAAAACCTTTTTGCGACAAGTCGAGCTTTGTAGATAGTAACACTACCATCAGCGTCATACATGGATCCATTTATTCTCAATGGCTTGCCGATCATCGGGCAAGTCCACCAAAGTCCACACTTTGCTCTCATACATGGATCCTATCTCAGATTTCATGGCCTCAAGCCATCTATCGGAATCTGGGCTCATCATAGCTTCTTCATAGTTCGTAGGTACGTCATGGTCAAGTAAGATGACTTCCAGAACAGGATTACCGTACCACTCTGGTGCAGATCGTGCTCTGGTTGACCTACGAGGTTCTGTAGCAACTTGATCTAAAGTTTCATGATCATTATCATTAGCTTCCTCTCCAGTTGGTGTAGGCATCACGGGAATGGATTCCTCGGATGAGCTACTTTCCAAATTGAGAGAAGGTACAACTACCTCATCAAGTTCTACTTTCCTCCCACTCACTTCTTTTGAGAGAAACTCCTTCTCTAGAAAGGTTCATTCTTAGCAACAAAGATCTTGCATTCGGATCTGTGGTAGAAGGTGTACCCAATTATTTCCTTAGGGTATCCTATGAAGACGCATGAGGGAGTCCTGGACTAGGGGGTGTCCGGATAGCCAAACTATCATCATCGGCCGGACTCCAAGACTATGAAGATACAAGATTGAAGACTTCGCCCCGTGTCCGGATGGGACTTTCCTTGGCGTGGAAGGCAAGCTTGGCGATACGGATATGTAGATCTCCTACCATTGTAACCGACTCTGTGTAACCCTAGCCCTCTCCGGTGTCTATATAAACCGGATGGCTTTAGTCTATAGGACGAACAACAATCATACCATAGGCTAGCTTCTAGGGTTTAGCCTCCGTGATCTCGTGGTAGATCTACTCTTGTAACACACATCATCAATATTAATCAAGCAGGACGTAGGGTTTTACCTCCATCAAGAGGGCCCGAACCTGGGTAAAACATCGTGTCCCTTGTCTCCTGTTACCATCCGCCTAGACACACAGTTCGGGACCCCCTACCCGAGATCCGCCAGTTTTGACACCGACATTGGTGCTTTCATTGAGAGTTCCTCTGTGTCGTCACCGATAGGCTCGATGGCTTCTTCGATCATCAACAATGACACAGTCCAGGGTGAGACCTTCCTCCCCGGACAGTTCTTCATATTCGGCGGCTTTGCACTGCGGGCCAATTCACTTGGCCATCTGGAGCAGATCGAAAGCTACGCCCCTGGCCGTCAGGTCAGATTTGGAAGTTTGAACTTCACGGCTGACATCCGCGGGAACTTGATCCTCGATGGGTTCGAGCCACAGCCGAGCATGCCGTACTATCACGACGAGCATGATTTAGCTCTGTAGCCGGACAGTATCCTGGAGGCTGCACTCGAGCCCGCTCCGATCTTCAATTCGGAGCCGGCTGTGCAGATCGAGGACGGATGGCTAGACACCCACTCGGGGGCTGCAACCTCTACGGCGATAGAGCCGAACACTGATCTTGTCCCTCATGAAGCCCGTGACTCCGAGGTGCCGGACTCCTCGCCGGACTCCGAGCCTCCTGCGCCCCCTCCAATCGAATCCGGTTGGGCGCCGATCATGGAGTTCACCGCTGCGGACATCCTTCAACACTCACCTTTCGGCGACATCTTGAGTTCGCTAAAGTATCTCTCATTATCAGGAGAGCCCTGGCCGGACTGCGGCCAGGATAGTTGGGATGCGGACGACGAAGAAATTCAATGCCCACCCACCACCCACTTAGTAGCCACTGTCGACGATCTAACTGACATGCTAGACTACGACTCCCAAGACATCGACGGTATGGACGACGATGCCGGAGACGACCAAGAACCAGCGCCTATCGGGCACTGGAAAGCCACCCCAACTCACGACGTATACATGGTGGATACACCAAAAGGAAGCGATAATGAGGAACAACGGGACGTGGCGAAGGACAACTCCCCCAACAAACAACCAAAACAGCGACGCAAGCGCCGCCCGAAGTCCTGCCTCAATAAAAACGACACCCATACGGACCCGGCCCTAGAGCAGGGTGAAGCAGTGGACGGCGAACATGCCACCAAGCAACCATCTGAACATGATGAACTGGACAAGCAACCCATCCCCGGCGAAAACAAGAGCCTAGACGATCTCACGCCGAACACATCACCAGAGCATAAGAACCTTCATAAAAGGCTCGTCGCCACCGCAAGAAGTTTGAAGAAGCAAAAGCGGAAGCTCAAAACAGCGGAGGACGCACTCAGAATGAGATGGAGCAAAGTACTCAATACCGCAGATAAATATGGCGCTAGTCACCAGGCAAAGAGCTACCCGAAGCGCAAGCTGTTGCCCGAATTTGACGAGGAGGCCTTAGAGCCCCCGCAGTCAAAAAAGAAAGAGGCCGCCTGGACGGATAGACGACCAGATGACAGGCTAAGAGCAGCAAGGGGCGCCGCACACAAGCCGACACATGATCAGCATAAAGATCCTTGGAAAAAGGATGACCCGGTCAGGTCTATCTATGGGCCAAAAAAGAATACTCCAGGAAGCAACACAACCCGCCGAGCGTTTGAAGACAACGGCACACCCAAATACAGGGGCGCCGCACACCCACTATGTTTCACCAACGAGGTACTGGATCATGAATTTCCAGCGGGATTCAAACCCGTAAACATAGAGGCATATGACGAAACAACAGACCCCGGAGTCTGGATTGAGGATTATACCCTACACATACATATGGCCAGAGGAGACGATCTCCATGCCATAAAATACCTACCCCTCAAGCTCAAAGGGCCAGCTCGGCATTGGCTCAAAAGCCTCCCAGAAAATACCATTGGAAGTTGGGAAGAGGTCGAGGATGCATTTCGAGCAAATTTTCAGGGGACTTATGTCCGCCCTCCGGATGCAGACGATTTAAGTCACATAACTCAACAGCCCGGAGAGTCAGCACGCAAATTCTGGAATAGGTTCCTCACCAAAAAGAACCAAATAGTCGATTGTCCGGACGCCGAAGCCTTAGCAGCCTTTAAGCACAACGTCCGAGACGAATGGCTCGCCAGACACCTCGGCCAGGAAAAACCAAGAACAATGGCCGCACTAACAAGCCTCATGACCCGCTTTGCACGGGGGAAGACAGCTGGCTGGCTAGATGCAGCACCAGCGACCCGAGTACACCGAAGTCAGGGATGGAAATGGGAAATCACGACGCAGAAAAGATCAACGCCGGAATAAGGAAAATGGCCCAAATAGCACGGCGGTTAACGCCGGATTCAAAAGCTCTCGGCCGAACAATAAAACACTGCCCCTCAAGGACAACAGTGACGAGCTATCCAACCTAAAAAAATTCTGGATAGACTATGTCAAATACATAGTACCCCCGGGAAGCCTACAAACCATACCCACAGGGATTGTTGGGTCTTCAAGCAGTCCGGCCGACTTAACGCCGAACGCAAGGGGCTCGACACACCAGGCGAAGACGACGACGAACCCCATAAGCAGCACGCCGGAAAACAGAAGACTTTCCCACTAGAAGTCACAATGAACTCACTTCATGTGATAACACGAAAACATAGTGCGGCACCTGCCATACCAGGACACCGTCCGCAGAATGGGGATAGACCCTACCAAAATTCACCGTAGCAGCACTTCCTTCAAAGGAGCGACTCCAGACCTTTAAGCCAATTGTACAGGCTCTGTACCACTAGAGGTTATGTTCGGTTCATGCGACAACCTCCGTAGCGAAAAGCTCACTCTCCATATCGCCCCACTTAACAGTGGCCCTCAAGCACTACTGGGACGCGAAGCTTTCGCCCGCTTTAACGCAATACCACATTACGCGTCTCTTACGCTTAAAATGCCCGGTCCACGTGGCATAATCTCATTAAAGAGTAACTCCGAGTGTTCCTCGACCACGGAGAACGTGAGACTGCCTTGACAGCCACACACTAATCCGACCTTGCAGGTCAAAGCCCCTAAAAACAGGTCATTCAGACCTTGGACACGGTTAGGCGAGTCCGGCGTAAATAAACAAGGGGCTTCCCAGCCGCATACCCCTTTACAAGGGGCCGCGCGTATAAACGATGAGAGCCAATAAAACTCAACTTTATTCATGTTCAAAATTATACTTTATTTTAAATACATCTTTTGCACGATATTTCTCCAAACTAAGTCCTTCTTTTTTACAGATGAAGCACGTGCTACACCCGTCCAGGATACAGCACAACGGAGACACAGGCACAGACGTGCAGCAGGGACCCGTTGCAAGGATTCTTTTCAGATTAAGACCCTGCGTAAACCTTTCTTACTGTCTCTTGTTGATACACATCCCCTGGTTTCCTACCATAACCGAGGAGGAGGCTGGCGTTTTGGCATCGGCCGCGTCAGAAGTTCCCGCCTGTACCTGGATACTAGGGGCTTAGGGCATTGTTCTGCCCGGTATCATAAAGACCGAACACCTCAGGGAGTGTTCGGCGTCTCGAGTTAGGCCTTATATGCATCAGCTCCGAATCATGTCTTTGGTCAAATGTTGGGTTTGCCCGGCTCCTGTGCTTTGCTGGCTTATGTTCCGCTCCATCGGCTAACGCGGCACCAGGAGAACTACTGCAATTGTGCCCCGGTTCGGCCGGGCGAGCACCTCAGTAGAGAAAGCCAAAAACTGACTGTCATGATATAGCGAGAGACTGGTCAACCACTCGATCGACTATTGGAATGTTTAGAATTCCTCCGCTTTGACGAAGGACCGCTTCCCAGTCAGGCACATACGCGCCCCGAGTTCGGAGAGCGCGGTGCCTCTAGGGGCTATATAGTAGCCCCACCATCGAGCTCCTATGGCTAAGTGAAAGTGATAAAGCATTATAGTCCGGTTGCCTAGTTTGCTATGCTATCACCTCCTTTAAAGGACCAAGACGTTGGATTAAGTGTAAAGAAGCGCTTTTTTTTTGCAAACACCCCCGCACCATGTGCGTGGGGGCTGAAGCCAAAGACTGCCATCTTTCAAGTTATTCATACATATACGGCCGCACAGGAGATAGTTCAATACTTGAACGCACAAGTATAAAAAGCCGTTGCATTATAAACATGATCTCAGAAATCATACATGTCATTTAAACATAACATCTTTCGAGCACTGCGACTCGATTAAACGAGCGCCCTGCAGGACGTCCTCAAAATAGTGCTCGACGGGTAATCGGCTTTTGTCCGAACCCCGGGATGCAACATCGGTGGCATCCATCTCCGCCCAGTATGTCTTCACACGGGCGAGAGCCATCCGTGCACCTTCTATGCATGCTGACCGCTTCATCGCCTTGATATGCGGCACCGCCCCAAGGAATTGCTGCAAGAAGCCAAAATAACTCTCAGGCTTGGTCCTTTCCGGCCACAGATGAGCGACCACATCCGTCATGGCAAGTCTGGACAATCTATTCAGCTCAGCCCACTCAACCAGCCGATCACTCAACAGAAGTGGACGCTCCGGACTATGGAATTGAGACCAGAAAAGCTCTTCCATTTCGTGATCCTTCTGGCTTCAGAAGTGCATGACTGCGTCCGCCGCACTCGCTGCCAAATCCAGATAAGGATCCTCCGCACTGCACAATCGGCCCAGCTGAGCATACTTCGGATCCATGAACTTCCTACGCAGCATAAAGGGCTTTCTAGCCGCAATGTCTCCGGCCTGACGCAGTTCCTCCTTCATAGCCCGCATCGCACTACGAGCATCCTTGGCTTCGGCGGCGGCCTTCTTCAGGTCCTCTTGCTCCGCTCGGCGTTCTCTTTCAAGAACCTCATAGCGGTCGGCAACATCTTTTAATTTCACGGCCATTCCGACCATCTCCTCCCTGCTTCGGCAGTGAGCAGCCTTTTCGGCTTTTAGCTCTTCCTCTGCCTTCGAGGCAGCCGCATCACTTTTCCTGGCTTGCTCCTTGGCTCGAGCAAGCTCTGCTATAAGGTCTTCCACAGCAGCGGCACCATCTGCGTCAAGCATACAAATTGTAAGGAACGGGCATCAGCTCCCTTACTAGGCAACCGCGGAGCAACCACCTACCCATGTGACTCATTAAGTCATTTATTGACCAGCGCGATGTCCGCATCCGCAACATCGAGTTGCCTCTTCAGCTCGGCAACTCCATCAGTCCGCCTGGCCACCGAATGTTCCGCCAACTGCATAGGAAAGGCGGCATTCTATAACTGAGATTATGATCCTCGGCACGCTGTCGCTTTCGACAACATACCAAGTCTCAGGGGCTACTATCTATACAGGGCGCACTCCATGTGCAAAACTGTCAAAAGGTACGTCATTTTTTGCGTACCTCAAACCCCGTCAGCAAACTTCCGACGGCCTCATACAACCCGCTCTCGGCGGATGAGATCCTTTCAATCACCGTACTCATTAATGTGCGGTGATCTTCTGAGATAGATGCCCTCTTGAGCAAATCTTGCAGCTCCACCGGCCGTACTCCAATGGGTGCCGAACTCCCCGGCCCCGCCGGACTCGGGGAGACCCTCCGTGACGACACCTCAGGGTCGTCTGCCCCGCCCGACGGGGCGGCAGATGGAGGCGTTTCACTCTCTATCATCTCCGGACGAAGGTCCCCCGAAGATGAGCTCTGCTGAGATGGGTTGAGATCTGAACTACAAGGTGAAAACTTCGGTTACCCTTAGAAATAAAGCAGGGGTGTCCCCTATTACAAAATCCCCCCTTTTACTTACGGCTCGCTGGAGGGCTGATTCCTCTGAGGAGACAGTGCGGCCGGGGCTCTTCCCGGCACAGGACCTTTCGGTGCAGATTTCTTTCCCTGCTTTGAGGCCTTGGCCTCCGGGTCTTCGGAAGCGGTCCTCTTCTCCCCCTGGAAGGAGGGACTCTCGATTCCCCCCTTACTGAAAGCCTCCTTGGCAGAGGTGGTAGTTTCCCTGTGCCCCCCTTCGCCCTCCTCTGAAGGCGCAACCTCCAACATTTTGGCTAACACGGGATCCAGCGTGGTCTCAGGGAGGGGGGCCGGACACCGTATCAGTTTTGCTTGCGCTATCCACTCCTGTCCAAGGGATATCTGGTTAAACGGCAAACCCATGATAAATAAATGGACAATATGTCCGGACACAGGGCTACTTACTTGAGTATCCGGGCGATTGCAGCTTAGGCCAGCGTCCTCGGTCAAGTCCGGACGCATCTCTTGCGATCCGAAGAACAGTTTGTACATCTCCGCGGGTGTCAAACCCATGAAGTGTTGGAGAGCTCGTGGCCCCTCCGGATTAAATTCCCACAGGTGGAGGTGGCGATGTTTGCAGGGCAGAAGGCGCCGAATCAACATAACCTGTGCCACTATGACCAGATTAATCTCCCTTTCTTGGAGGCCTCGAATCCGGTCCTGCAACAGGGGTACGTCTTTGGACGGCCCCCAGTTAAGCCCCTTGTTGACCCATGACGTCAGCCATTGTGGAGGGCCCGAGCGAAAGACGGGCGGCGGCCTCTGCCTGCTGCCCCTGGGAGCGGTGATATAGAACCACTCCTGTTGCCACAAGCCGAGCTCCTCCTGAAAAGAGCCCTCGGGCCATGGAGCATTGGCCCTCTTGCTTATAACCGCCCCGCTGCACTCTGCCTGACGCCCCTCAATCATCTTCGGCTCCACATTGAAGGTTTTGAGCCACACGCCGAAGTGAGGGGTAGTGCGGAGGAAGGCTTCGCAGACGACAATGAATGATGAGATGTGGAGGATGGACTCCGGAGCCAAGTCATGGAATTCCAGCCCATAGTAAAACATGAGCCCTCTCACGAAGGGATCCATCGGGAAGCCTAAACCCCGACGGAGGTGAGACACGAACACGACGCTCTCGCCGGGCTCGGGAGTAGGAATAACTTGCCCTCGGGTAGGCAACCTATGCGAAATCTCGTAGGTCAAGTACCTGGCGTCTCTCAGCTTTAGCATGTCCTCTTCCGTGACGGAAGAGGGCATCCACTGGCCTCGTAGGTCGGAGCCAGACATTGTCGAAGGTCGAAAGTACCCGAATCTGGAGCCCTGGGTGTTAGAACTTGGGGCAAGAGGTGGATTCTATTGAGGATTGAAGAAAAAGAACGGGCCTTGGTCTCATTATAAAGAGGGAGAATACCAAGAGCCGTCCCCGTGACCGTTTGGAACCCGCCTTCGATGGAGGAGGCGCAACAACGGGCGCGGTTGGGTTACCCACGTCCGTATTAATGGGAATCCCGGAATAAGGGGAACACAATCTCTGCTTCAACAAGACGTGCCAAGGAAACCGCTTCGCTAAACGCGCTGAGGTGGTACAATAAAAACGATTCAAGTAAAGGCTTGGTAATGGTGGGACGTCACACCACCAAATACGTCAGCAGGTTGAACTTGTGTGAATATTATTCTCTCTATGATGGTATGTGGAATTTATTTTGCAGAGCCGGACACTATCCTGGTGTTCATAATCTTCTATAAATTATTCGGAGGAGGAACCCGCCTTGCAATGCTGAAGACAATATGCGCGCCGGACTCGTCGTCATTGAATCCTGGTTCAGGGGCTACTGAGGGAGTCCTGGACTAGGGGGTGTCCGGATAGCCAAACTATCATCATCGGCCGGACTCCAAGACTATGAAGATACAAGATTGAAGACTTCGTCCCGTGTTCGGATGGGACTTTCCTTGGCGTGGAAGGCAAGCTTGGCGATACGGATATGTAGATCTCCTACCATTGTAACCGACTCTGTGTAACCCTAGCCCTCTCCGGTGTCTATATAAACCGGATGGTTTATTCCGTAGGACGAACAACAATCATACCATAGGCTAGCTTCTAGGGTTTAGCCTCCTTGATCTCGTGGTAGATCTACTCTTGTAACACACATCATCAATATTAATCAAGCAGGACATAGGGTTTTACCTCCATCAAGAGGGTCCGAACCTGGGTAAAACATCGTGTCCCTTGTCTCCTGTCACCATCCGTCTAGACGCACAGTTCGGGAGCCCCTACCCGAGATCCGCCGGTTTTGACACCGACAACGCACTTCTCCGATTTAGGTTTGAGCTTACCAAGATGAAGCCTTTTGACATAAGCATTGCATCCCCGAACTTTAAGAAATGATAGCTTAGGTTTGTTGCCAAACCACAGTTCATACGATGTCGTCTCAATGGATTTTGACGGTGCCCTATTTAACGTGAATGCAGCTGTCTCTATTGCATAACCCCAAAACGATAGTGGTAAATCAGTAAGAGACATCATAGATCAGACCATATCTAATAAGATTGCGGTTACGATGTTCAGAGACATACGCTATGGTGTTCCAGGTGGCGTGAGCCGTGAAACTATTCCACATTGTTTTAAATGAAGGCCGAACTCGTAACTCAAATATTCTCCTCCACGATCAGATCGTAGAAACTTTATTTTCTTGTTACGATGATTCTCCACTTCACTCTGAAATTCTTTGAACTTTTCAAATGTTTCAGACTTGTGTTTCATTAAGTAGATATACCCATATCTGCTCAAACCATATGTGAAGGTCAGAAAATAAGGATACCCACCACAAGCCTCAACACTTATTGGACCGCATACATGGGTATGTATTATTTCCAACAAATCATTACCACGTCTCATGGTTCCGGAGAGCGGAGTTTTAGTCATCTTGCCCATAAGGCACGGTTCGCAGGTATGAAATGATTCATAATCAAGTCATTCCAAAAGTCCTTCTGCATGGAGTTTCTAAATGCTCTTTACACCGATATGACCCAAACGGCAGTACCACAAATATGTTGCACTATCATTATCAACTTTGCATCTATTGGCATCATTATTATGAATATGTGTATCACTACGATCGAGATTCAATAAACCATTAATATTGGGTGTATGACCATAGAAGGTTTTATTCATGTAAACAGAATAACAATTATTCTCTATCTTAAATGAATAACCGTATTGCAATAAAAATGATCTAATCATATTCATGCTCAACGCAAACGCCAAATAACATTTATTTAGGTTCAACACTAATCCCGAAAGTATAGAGAGTGTGCGATGATGATCGTATCAATCCTGGAACCACTTCCAACACACATCATCACTTCACCCTCAACTAGTCTCTATTTATTCTGCAACTCCTATTTCGAGTTACTAATCTTAGCAACCAAACAGGTATCAAATACCCACTAGTAAGGTACACATCCATAGCATGTATATCAAATATACTTTTGTTCACTTTGCCATCCTTCTTATCCACCAAATATTTGGGGTAGTTCCGCTACCAGTGACCAGTCCCTTTGTAGTATAAGCACTCAGTTTCATGCTTGGTTCCAGTTTTGGCTTTCTTCCCGGGAGTGACAACTTGCTTGCCATTCTTCTTGAAGTTCCCCTTCTTACCCTTGCCCTTCTTCTGAAACTAGTGGTCTCATTAACCATCAACACTTGATGCTTTTTCTTGATTTCTACCTTCGTCGATTTCAGCATCACGAAGAGCTCGGGAATCATTTTCGTCATTCCTTGCATATTATAGTTCATTACGAAGTTCCAGTAACTTGGTGATAATGACTAGAGAACTCTATCAATCACTATCTTATCTGGAAGATTAACTCCCACTTGATTCAAGCGATTGTAGTACTCAGACATTCTGAGCACATGCTCACTGGTTGAGCTATTCTCCTCCATCTTGTAGGCGAAGTACTTGTCAGAGGTCTCATACCTCTCGACATGGGCATGAGCCTGAAATACCAATTTCAGCTCTTGGAACATCTCATATGCTCCGTGGCGTTCAAAACGTTTTTGAAGTCCCGGTTCTAAGATGTAAAGCATGGTGCACTAAACTATCAAGTAGTCATCATATCGAGCTTTGCCAAACGTTCATAACGTCTGCATCTGCTCCTGCAATAGGTTTGTCACCTAGCGGTGCATCAAGGACATAATTCTTCTGTGTGGCAATGGGGATAATCCTGAAATCACGAACCCAGTCTGCATCATTGCTACTATCATCTTTCAACTTAGTTTTCTCTAGGAACATATCAAAAAACATAGGGAAGTACAACGTGAGCTATTGATCTACAAAGTAATTTGCAAATACTATCAGGACTAAGTTCATAATAAATTAAGTTCAATTAATCATATTACTTAAGAACTCCCAGTTAGATAGACATCCCTCAGGTCATCTAAATGATACGTGATCCAAATCAACTAAACCATGTCCAATCATCACGTGAGATGGAGTAGTCATCAATGGTTAACATCTCTATGTTGATCATATCCACTATATGATTCACGTTTGACCTTTTGGTCTCCAGTGTTCCGAGGCCATATTTGTATATGCTAGGCTTGTCAAGTTTAACCTGAGTATTCCACATGTGCAAAACTGGCTTGCACCCGTTGTATTTGAACGTAGAGCTTATCACACCCAATCATCACGTGGTGTCTCGGCACGAAGAACTTTCGCAACGGTGCATACTCGGGGAGAACACTTATACCTTGAAATTTTATTAAGGGATCATCTTATAATGCTACCGCCGTACTAAGAAAAATAAGATGCATAAAAGATAAACATCACATGCAATCAAAATATGTGACATGATATGGCCATCATCATCTTGTGCTCATGATCTCCATCACCGAAGCAACGCCATGATCTCCATCGTCACCGGCTTGACACCTTGATCTCCATCCTAGCGTCGTGGTCGTCTCGCCAACCATTGCTTCTACGACTATCGCTACCTCTTAGTGATAAAGTAAAGCAATTACATAGCATTTGTATTTCATACAATAAAGTGACAACCATATGGCTGCTGCCAGTTGCCGATAACTTTTACAAAACATGATCATCTCATACAACAATCTTTATATCACATCATGTCTTGACCATATCACATCACAACATGCCCTGCAAAAACAAGTTAGACATCCTCTACTTTGTTTGTTTTAAGTTTTACGTGGCTGCTACGGGCTGCTAGCATGAACCTTACATACCTACCGCACAAAAACCACAACGGTGATTTATCAAGTTTGCTGTTTTAACCTTCACAAGGACCGGCCACAGTCAAATTCGATTGAACTAAAGCTGGAGAAACAGACACCCGCCAGTCACCTTTATGCAAAACTAGTTGCATGCCTGTCGGTGGAACTGGTCTCATGAACATGTCATGTAAGGTTGGTCCGGGCCGCTTCATCCAACAATATCACTGAATCAAAATAAGACATTGGGTGTAGGCAGAACGATGATCACCGCCCACAATTCTTTGTGTTCTACTCGTGCATATCATCTACACATAGACCTAGCTTGGATGCCACTGTTGGGAAACGTAGCATGCAATTTTAAAAAGTTTCCTGCGCTCACGCAATATCTATCTAGGAGATGCATAGCAACAAGAGGGGGAGAGTGTGTCCACGTACCCTCGTAGACCGAAAACGGAAGCGTTAACTTAATGTGGTTGATGTAGTCGAACGTCTTCTCAAATGAACCGATCAAGTACCAATCGTACGGCACCTCCGAGTTCTGCACATGTTCAGCTCGATGACGTCCCTCGAACTCTTGATCCAGTAGAGGTACGAAGGAGTCGATGAGTTTAGTCAGCATGATGGAGTGGTGATGGTGTTGGTGATGTGATCAACGCGGGGCTTCGCGTAAGCACTATGACAATATGACCGGAGTAGTAAACGGTGGAGGGGGACACCGCACACGGCTAAGAAACAACCGTTGTGTCTAGAGGTGCCCCCCTCCCCCGTATATAAAGGAGGGAGAGGGGAGGAGGCCGACCCTAGGCCACGCGCCATGGGGGGGGGGTCCTACTTGGGCTCCTAGTCCTAGTCGCCCCATTCCTTCTAACGGAGGGGAAAGGGGGAAGGAGAGGGAGAGGGAGAAGAAAAGGGGGTGGAGTCCCCTTACCTAGTCCAATCCGGCCACCTCCCTTGTGGGGGGCGCACCAGCCCCTTATGGGCTGGTTAGCCTCCCTCCTACGGCCCATATGGCCCATATCTTCCACCGAGGGGTTCTGGTAACCCCTCCGGTACTCCGATTTGTACCCAATACACTCTGGAACCTTTCCAGTGTCCGAATACCACCTTCCAATATATCAATCTTTACCTCTCGACCATTTCAAGACTCCTCGTCATGTCCGTGATCTCATACAGGACTTCGAACAACCTTCGGTCACCAAAACACATAACTCATATAATACATATCATCGTTAAACGTTAAGCATGCGGACCCTATAGGTTCGAGAACTATGTAGACATGACTGAGACACATCTCCGGTCAATAACCAATAGCGGAACCTGGTCTCATATTGGTTCCCACATAGTCCACTAAGATCTTTAGTTTTGGCATGTCCTTTGCCTCAAAAGGATTGGGCTACCTTGCTGCACTTTTATTACTACTATCGTTACTAGCTCGTTACAAACTATCTTGCTATCAAACTACTCTGCTACTTACAATTTTAGCACTTGCAGACATTACCTTGCTGAAAACCACTTGTCATTTCCTTCTACTCCTCGTTGGGTTCGACACACTTACTTATCGAAAGGGCTACAATTGACTCCATTACTTGTGGGTCATCAGTAAATGATAAAAGCAGAATTTTGATGTGGAATGGTGCCTAACATGTTCATCACATAATCTTTTCTTTATAGAATGGAAATTTGGACTTTTATATGGTTCAAAGCAATAGTCTAGTTTTTACATGAAGACTTTAATACTCAAGCATACCAACAAGCAGCCATGTCTTTCAAAATATCAACACTAAAGCAAGTTATCCCTAGCCCATTATGCTCAATCATTGATCCATTCATGAAACACAATCGAATATTAGCTACACCCAATGCTGAAATACGTTCATAGTGCCCCCTAGTTGGTGATTTATGAGAGAAGATGGAGACTCAAATTCAAAATAAAAATTGCATAAAGTAAAAGAAAGGCCCTTCGCAGAGGTAAGTAGGGATGTGTAGAGGTGCTAGAGCTTAAAGTGAAAATTGAGAGATAAAAACATTTTGGGAGGCATACTTTTCCCACCAATGAAAACGAATTAGAGCTCCCAACACTTTCCATGCTAGATTTAATGAGGTTGTTTTTTCGCTCACCTGTGTGTGTCCAGAGCTTGCATTCACACTCATATATTTCATTCTCTGGGTCAGCTACAACCTGGAATTCATGCTTTGACCAGGAAAATCTTTCTTCATCATCATGGCCAGGCTTGTTGTGGTAGTACACAAGGTACTTAGTTGGCTCTGATGTATGCTTTGCACGGAATAGTGTTGCCTTTCTCATCCTATTCCTCATCTCGGTGTACACGGCTCTCGTGTACTTGATGGACATGTCTTCCTCGTAGCCGTAAGTTGTTTTTGTCACAGGATTTGTTTGCACATGTCAAAAAGTGAGATATTAGTCGAAGCAGAGTCATGGGTTTCATTTTAAAAAAAATTCAAAGTGCACATGTTGAAGGTAAAACAGAACATGATGGGGGTGTTTTGTACTTGTCATCATACCATGCTGGTCATTGTTTGCTCGTTCTCCTTCTGCATCCGAGTTTGTATGCAAGCATTGACCCACCTAGCAAACTTGTGTTGGTTCTGGGTCCCCTTGACAAACCCTTTCTTTAGCACGTGGTTCATGCTCTCGCTTCGTTGTGTGGAAGTCATTCTAGCACTTATGCTGAAATCCACATCTTCCTATCACTCTAGAGCTGCATCATCATCTGGTCGTTCTCCAGGTTGTACTTGTGCACGAGTTTAGCCCAGGCATCTTCAAACTCCGTTGGCATGAGCGGCCAGTTTAATATAGCTGTGAACTCCTCTTTGAATGTTTTATACTTTTTGTACAGCAACACGAGGTATTCGTTGTACTTCTTCAAGATGTGCCAATGGCATAGCTTGTGGACAGTGTTTGGAAATGATTGTGGTATAGCTTTCGCCATCGATGGGTATTGGTCTACATGAATTAAAAAAATGAAACTTCATTCTTTTTTTGTACTGATGGTGAACTTATGTTGTACAAGTACTTGAACTTCACATGCAACAATATGACTATCTAAAAATGGCACATGTATTTTTTCTTACGGCAGTGTTCTTGAACTTCTGTGGTACCAGTGCTTGAACTTAACAGGTAGCAGTGGGACTACCTAGTAGTGTCACACTCAATTTTTTCTTACAGCAGTGTTCTTGAACTTCTGTGGTACCAGTGCTTGAACTTCACATGAATAACTATATTTTTCTGAACATGTTAAATGTTTTTTTCTTTACATCTTTCTGTCCTTGAACTTCTATGATTCTTGTACTTGAACTTCACGTTCATGACCAGTTTTTTCTAAACATGTGACAGATAATTTTGCTTTCTTCTACTGTTAGTTGGACTTATGTGCTAACAGTGGTTGAACTGCTTGCTGTATATTATTTTCAGATAAAACCAAATATACCCAATACAGACCCATAGACTAAAGAGATGATGAAACTTGAGGAGTTTTTTATTTGAACTCACCTGTTAGAATGCAAGTTGGGTGCTTGTTGTTCATGCACTGTAGAAATGTATCGAACAACCACTTGAATGACTTTGCATCTTCGTCTCTTATCAGGGCAACAACAAATATCGTTGACTGCAAGTGATGGTTTGTTCCAACAAACACTCCCAGGGGCATATGAAATCTGTTGGTCTTGTAAGTCGGTGTCGAATGTTACGCAATCGCCGAAGTCTTGATAGGCTCCTCGGCAGCTTGCATTGGACTAGAAAATGTTTTTAATTGACTTGTCCTTGTCCACTTGGATGTCATAGAAGAACTCATCATTTATCGCCTTCATGTCTTTGAAGAATGAAACAAGTTTCAATACATCATCCAAATCATCTTTTCTTGCATTCATGGCTTTCCTGCAAATCACATGCAAATATGCATTTGTTTATTTTTTTGCTAGCAAAGGATTATGAGCTAGGATGCTATTTTACATTGCAGTATGTTGGTGTTTGAGTACTTACTAGTTTAGCAGGTCTCGTCCGGTCATGCTTAGGAAGTAGATTCCATCTTCATTTTCAGATAGCATGGACATGATTGTTGTGTGCTTGACATCATGGTACTGCAAGAGCTTTACGTACTCCAAAATAGTGGGGTCATAATTCTTGTGTGAGTGCAAAAACACCAGCATGTCATCAGTTTGCATGAGCTGGTGATTATGATTGTACTCAATGTCCACTGCCACGTATGTGCCATCCTCCTGCACCTTCACCCTCATTCTTGCATTGCAGCCCATCCTCTGCGATGTTTTGTTTCGGTTCCTGCTGGCCTCTGAAACTGAAGATGTGTGTATCCCTTGGAAGGCGCAAACAAAATACTAGTGGTTGTCATTTCCACCCGTCTTCCTGATTCCAAAACCAGTGTGTCTTGCGTATCTGTTATAAAATTCCCTTGCTTTCTCTACATCTTTGAATCACATCTTTAGTCTTGGTATTAGATAATCCGGTAGATCTAGCGTCTGCAGAAAAAGAAAAAACAAATCCAAACAACACCTTAAAATGCAGTTTATGAACTTGTTATCCTGGAGGGAGCAGAAAATTTGCAGATAATACAAGATGCGCATATAAATATTTTTTGTTTCACTTACGTGCGTGTATGATCGCAACTCCGCCGGTGTCGGCTGCTGTCCCTCTAGGATGGGGCATGGCGGAGTAATCATAGCAGGATGCAGTAGTGGATCACGAGGAGGAAGGAGGGCTGAAGATGGCCTCTCTCTTTTTTGTGTCCTTTTTGCTTGAGGTGGTTGTGGAGGTATTGCGATCCTAGTCTTGGTTTGCTCTTTTGTTTTGTGAAGCAATTCATCTACCTTATGCCCTGTACAATTCTGACTTGTAGCAACAGCAGCAGGATCAAACGGTGGTAGTGTGCAGATCACTCTCCTCCGTGTGTGTGTTGCTGTTGGATTTGTCCCGGGATCCGGTTTAGTTGCTTCGCTTTGGCATTGATGAGGCACACCAGGATAACCTCCAGAGTTACACGCAGGACTTGAGCTAACCCCCTCCTCCATCGGCGTGCTTGGGAGTCTGCTGGTGGATACAAAGAATCCGCGAGGGATTTCCGGCGTCACCCAATTAGGTGGAGGCGCAAACTTGTGCGGATAGGGCTGTGACCCAGCTTCTCGGGAGTATCCGTGTGTTTCGGGTGTCGTCCATTTTTTGTCTGGAGCAGGTTGGTAATGTTGTTGGTGCGTTTGAGGTGTGACCCATTGAGAGGGTGGTGCAACGCGTACATGATTTGCATTGTGTACTTGCTGTTGGGAACTTCTAAGCTTCTTCATGCGTCTCTCGTCTTGCTGACATAAAAGGAAAAAAATGTCTGTTAGCACACAAGTTATATCTACATATACCTTCATAACTGAACTTAGCATTATTCATAGCCTGAACTTCTGATATAAAAGTGGTGAGAGACATCACACTATGCACTAAAGTGAGCATCTGCCAATGCCTTTGTACCTGAACTGAGCACCCTTCACAGAATGAACTTCACATCCTGTTTTTTAATTCTGCAATATTAGATTACTTATATGTACCTGAACTGAGCACTCTCCACAACCTGAACTTCTTGTCTTGCAAAGGGGAAATACTGTCTACAGTTAGGAAACCTGAACCTTCATGATTTTTTGAATGGTTGGACTGCTAGTGCATACCAACCTGACCTTCTAGTCATATCACATGCATGTTCTATTTTCCTTTTTATTTTTTTGAATGTGAATGTGAATGTGAATGCAGGCAGATTTTATAGTGTTTGTAGCCTGGACTGAGGCTCATACACTACCAGAACTTCACATGGTTGTAAGCAGGAGATTTTAAAAAAGCTTTTGTAGCCTGGACTGAGGCTCATACACTACTAGAACTTCACATGGTTGTAAGCAGGAGATTTTAAAAAAGCTTTTGTAGCCTGGACTGAGGCTCATACACTACCAGAACTTCACATGGTTGTAAGCAAATAACAAACCGAAGGAAGGAAGAAGTTCAACCATACCCTGGCTATAAGTTTGGCCAACCTTTTTCCAGCAGCTAATAGGCCACCCTGAGAACAATTCGTCGTGGAGGTATGAGAGGAATCCCATGGCAATCCATGTCTTGCAGAGGGCGCGAAGTTCATCTGCATGAAGCAAGAAGGTCAGAGAATGCAAGATTGAAGAAGAAGGCAAAATTGGGAGTAAGTTCATGTACTGTTGCAGCTGAATTTGAGGGCGCAGCAGATGCCGCCTCCACGGAGGAGTTGCTCTGTTGGTCGCGCCGCTGGCCGTCGGGCCCGTCATCTGGTCTGGCAAGTCTTCGGACGGTGGTGATGGGATGAGGATGCGGCTTCCTGAAGTCCATGGAGGCTTCGCCGCGTCCACGCGACACGGGCTCCCTCGCGCCGTCACCTGGTCCGCCAAGTCTTCGGACAGTGGTGATGGGGCAAGGATGCAGCTTCCTGAAGTCCATGGCGGCTTCGCCGCGTCCAGGCGACGCGGGCTCCCTTGCGCCGGCATCCGCGGTCGCTCGCTCACCCGCGCCGGTGGCCGGCCAAGAGCTGGAGACGGAGGGGAGGCGGTGGACCCGGCCGGCCAGGAGCTGGTGAAGAAGGGGAGGCGGCGGATCCGGGCGGCCAGGAGCTGTAGACGGGGGGAGGGGGCGGATCCGGCGAAGATCGGCGGCGACCACAGGGGGAGGT
>NC_041381.1:257404626-257428018 GCF_002162155.2 Triticum dicoccoides | reverse complement strand
TGCGACATGTAATTACCGTGACGGCGTCGAGCTCAACCAAAGACGAAGGACCACCTAGCACGCCAGAGACTGAGGACGGGCTGCTATGAGCGGGAGCGACTGCGAGAGGAGGCCCGGTTGCATGAGCAAGTGATGGTGCGGTGTTGTTGTTTTTCATGGAGTTGCTCCCGACGAAACTGGGCATCGGGAAATCATGTACCGTCTTGTCTGGATTTTCCTTCGTCCAGTTGATGATAGCTGGAACCAAGTTAGTAGCGAAATCATTTCTATAGGCAATTACAGCTGCATTGACTGCTTGCTGTAGCAACTCATTTTTCTCCTCGGCTATTTTTTTTCGCGTCTTCAGCTGCTTTTTTCTCGACCGCAAGCTTCACCTTCGCGTTGATGTCCGCCTAACTAAACTTCTTTTTCTGCTTCTTGGCCTCCGGGCCCTCGTTGTAAAACACCTTCCACGTGGCGCCGTCTCCAGCGCTGTGCACACGACCATATTGCGGCCGCTGGCCCAAAGGGAGTCCCTTAAGTTCGTTCAAGGCCCGGTTGAGAGGGGTGTCCCACTTGGGCCTCATCGGAGAAGTAGGGCTTTCGACTGCAAGCTGGTGTTGCTTCTCCTGCAGAAGGAGTGTGAACCGTTTAGGAATGTGTAGTCGACTAGATATGGAGCTAAATGTAAGGTGCTAAAAGAATAATTACCAGTAGGCTAATCAATTTCCTCGTGATCTGGTCTGTGTAAAAAACCTTTTTTCCTTGTCCCACTTGTAGCGGGCCCTGATGAAGTCACGCTCCAAGGGGTTGGTGAACTTCGCGAAGGGGTCTGGGATACCCGCGGCTTCATGTTCCGCGTCCTCCTTATCCCATATGGGCCTTTTACCGAGGTAGCCACGGCTTCCGAGGTGATGCTTCCCCGTGTTCCTTTGCTGAAGGCTCTTGAATTTCGTAGCCTTAGCATTGGCTTCCTCGGTAGCGCAAGTGTCCTTGAACTTTTCGAACTCCTCTTCCGTAAGTGTCGGATTTTCCTCCAGAATCTTGGACAGGGGTTCCTCAGCCTCAATCCAGGAGGCCAAATCATTGCTGAACATGCCCATGGCGTGATTGTTAATCTTTTTCATCTTCGGATCATCCCACGGTTGTTCTATGTTATCATCCCAGTCGGGGAACTTGAATCTCTTATGCAACTTCTTCAGGAGCAACTGTGTCAAATGTTCTTTACTCCTTAAGTCATCGTCGTTGATGCTCGCGCATTCCCGTGGGATGCATCCTACTTGGTTCCCATAGCACTTGCGAGGTTCTTCCGTCTCTAATGGCTCAAACTTGCCAAGTGCCATCTTTGTGATCACTAGTCATCCAATCCCTAGTTTGTTAGGTTTTCGTATCCTCTGCTTCTTCTCCTTCTTCTTTTCGGTAGTGACATCGGCGCCGGTACCTTCCCCGCCGGTACCTTCCCCGCCGATCTCGGCGCCGCCATCGGTGCCGGCGCCGTCGGTGTCGATGTCGGCGTCAGTACCATCATCGAGGCTGACCTGCAAACCTTGCTTAGCATTTAAATAGTCGAGGTACTCTTGTTCACCCTCATAATCCATCTCGTCTGCATCTTGGTCAGAAGGCCCAGTTTCTTCGTTGTTCGACATGTTTCCTATGATTAAGTCTCCTCATTTATTTCTAAAAGTATGAAAAAATGAGAAATGACATAAAAAAGAAATTTATGTGCCAGCACTCGATATGCCTACTATCTAGCACAAATCATGCCAAAATTCACGGAAAATTTCGGCATGACCTTTGCTAAAAAATGGACATATCGAGCGCCTGAAATTCACGAGAACGGAAATGAATCAACATTCCGGCATAACATAGGCCATTCGGATCATTTACCAAAATTGAACCAAAACATCACATGTCCAAATGACATGTCCAAATTCCAAACATGACATGTCCAAAACATGACATGTCCACATATCACATGTCCAGTTCAAATTTGCATATAAATTCAGCCTACCTAAATTTGCTTTAACAAGGGATGTTGATTTGGACAATTGCTTAAATGCTGCCTTTTCTTTTAACTACAATTGCTTAACCCTAAATTTCTGTCCTATTTTAAAACCTAGCTAAATTCATAACTAAATAGATAACCTAATTAGCCTACTGCCCTAACTAAAACCTAAGTAAATTAACCTAAGAACCCTAGCTAGCAGAGAGAGACAGGGGGGTTTACAGAGGGTGCAGGGGCGAGGTTGGGAGGGGAGGAAGCAGAGGAGAGAGGCGTGGCGCGTCGGGGTCGGGGGCGAGCACCGGGTCGGGGGCGAGCGCCGGGGCACGGCGGTGCGACGGGGGAAGAGAGAGTGGGGATTTGGGGGGGGGGGAGAGGCGGGATGAAGCAGAGAGAGTGAGGATTTTGGATTAAGTGGACATAGCAGTAGCGCGTTTAGACCAAACACGCTACTACTACTACAGGCAGCTATAGCGGTTTTATACGGAAACCGCTACTGCTACCTTGACTAGCTGTAGCTCTTTTTCAGTCAAGCGCTACTACTATAACCAGTTTTCCTTTTTCTTTTCCTTTATTTTTCTCACTTTTCTTTTTTTCCGAGAGCAGTGAACGAAGGGAAGGCGATATATATTGCATCATTTGACGGTTAAATATGTATAAAAATAGGAACATATATATTTCATCATTGGACCCATGCATAATAATGACTAAGTGTGTGTACAAAATAGGAACTGTGAACAAATATAACATCATTTGACCGATAACATACGGTTCCTCAGCGTTAACGTTTTCGTTTTTGAGTCAGCTTCTTTCCCTATTGTTCGTTGAAGAATAATTGAGCCCCTCATTGTGACTTTGCCTTTTCCATGGAGTACGATTTTTCTTACGTAATGTAGTATTGATTCTTCTTTTGACGTATACTTCATCGTCGTCGTCATCTTCCCTCATTGGGTTGCCGTACTGATCGTAGTCTTCCTCGTTGGCGACTCCATCCATTCTAATGATGTTCCTTTTGCCTCTCCTCACGACAACACGGCTGGGATTGCACGGGTCGGTTATGAAGAAGCATTGTGTCACGTGCTTAGCGTGTACCCATGGCTCTTTTTTTGCGATAGTGTTCATGATAGCGCTCTTGGCGTCGGGTATAGTCATGGTAGTGAAATTCCGGTTTTCTCTTTCGACATTCTTAGCTAATCTGACACGGAACATCGTCGTGTTGTGCAGTGCAGTGTAGTCAAGCTCCCAGATCTCCTCGACCCTTCCATCAAAATCTTTCAGTTGCGCCATTGTCGCTGCCGGTCATGCATTCCATCGTCACCCCTGAGTTCTAATCATCACTGTCCATATCTTTGGCCTCTGTGCAGAATGTGTATCCATTGATATCGTATGCCTGATAGGTTACGAGGTTGGGCGAGGGGCCATGTGCTAAGGCGTATATGAGCAATCCGTCCTTAGAGCCCTCCTCCGGGGGATTAGCAATAATATGCTCTTTGAACCAATGAAGGAGAGTGGAGTTGTGCTCTCTAGTAACTTCGGCGTCTTTCCTGCATACCCCCCGGTCACGATACTTCTTTGCGATAATTTCTTTGTGCAGTGTCACGAAAGGATCTACCTCGTCTAGGTGTTGTAGCACTACCAAGTTTGCTCTGTCAAAGTCGCTGCATCGATCTGAGTATGCCACGTGTAGTTCCGTTAGGTACTTGAGATGCTCATCGAGGCTAGTGTCGGTCCATTTGTTTTTAGCCTTCGTCTTTAGGAGTTCGAGCGTGAAACTCAAGCGGGTCACCTCAGGATTGCAACCATCATACAATGGAGTGTTCGAGTCTACCACCAGTTGCTCCAGCTTAGCCTCCTCTCTAGAAGCAGCTCTCTCAGTACTCGTCTCCTTGTGAAGCAATGCTTGAACATGAGGGTCCCGCACGATTGAACTTAGTGCCGACGAACTCTGTTGCGTGGACATCTCTCCGCCGCCATGTCCGGCCCCTTCTCCTCCGCCATGTCCGGCCCCTTCTCCGCCGCCATGTCCAGCCTCTTCCCCGCCGCCATTATCGATCATCTCTTCGTCTTCCCCCATGTCATCATTGCCTGCCCCGTCGGCGTCCTCAATATCACCATCCTCATCTTAAATTATCCACCAAGTATAGCCATCCATGAAACCAGTCATAAGCAGGTGCGCTTCGACATGACCATCATCATAGGGGTCGAGCCAAACTATTCCTTTGCATTTTCGACATGGACATAAAACCTCTGTCCGGTTATTTTCTTTCATGTCATGCACCGCCGATCGCAACCACCTGTCCACCATCGTTCCACTGACCATCATGAACGTCTGCACGGAAATAAAAACCAATTGATTATAAAAATGCGTGCATGCATCAAAGTCATACAAAAATTCAGCATGACCTTCCCTAAAAATAGGAGATATATAGATCTAGAGTTTGCCCAGAATTCGCTGAAACGGAAATAAATCGACATTTCGGCAAAACATAGGCAACTCAAAAGCACAATTTGGTGCCAACTCATGCCACACACACACAATTTCCATAATATTGCCCAATTATCATATCACACACACATACACATATTTCCATTTTGCAAAAGCATGAAATTTTAATCACCTCTATCTCAAGATCGAGCAAACGGTGGAGATGGTGATGTAGGGAGATCAAAAGTGCACAAAGCTCTTCTTGACAAAGATAGATCTAGTTAGGGGGCAAATAGGTCACTTGAATAAATGCTACATCTACCTTGCTAGCTAATTTGGGAGGAGACAACTTCAACTAGTGGAGGGAAGGAAAAAGATAAAGGAGATGCATTAATGGAGGTGGTGTACTTAGCTAGGAGTAATGAAGAGAGAGAAAGGTAGGTAGAAGAGGGAGAGTAATGGGGGAGAAGTCTTGAGGAAGAAGAAGAGTGAGAGAGGGAGGATGTGGGAGGTAGGGGAAAGGGAGGAGAGGAGATGGGGGAGGGGAGGACGGGTGGGGAAAAGGTGGTGGGGTGTTGCGCCTTAGCAGTAGCGCGGGAGGAACAGAGCACTACTGCTAACGGTGTAGCAGCAGCGCGCTTTACAAACACGCGCTACTGCTAAACGGGCCAACCATGAGGACAATTTCAAAATTAGCAGCAGCGACGTGACAAAAAGCGCGCTACTACTATTGCTTTCGCAGTAGCGCGCATCGCACCATCGCGCTGCTGGTAAACTGAGGTTGTTGGGTTCTGTCGGTACATTTTTGTAGCAGCGCGGTTTATCCATCAAGCGCTACTGCTAAATTTTCATCAGCATCACACTTTTCTCAAGATCGCTACTGCTAAGTAGCAGTAGCGCCTCTTTTTGAGCTGCGCTGCTGCTAAGATTCTGTGTATAAGGTTTCCCTAGTAGTGGGGGGGGATAAGATGTATTTGTGTTGTTGAAGGAGCACATGTAAGTACATATTTTGGTGAGGGTGCAAATTCAAATGCATGCTTGGATAAACATAGTCATAACCATGTGATGAACAAACTACATATAATGATATTATGATATGTGTTTCCATAGATAATTTTATTTTTAGGGCAACGCACGGGCATTCAACTACATTTAGCTTCCTTGGATTAGGAATAGATCTAAAAGAAGGTTACGTGGTCGGGTTTTTTTTGTACCATCCGAGAGAACAAAACAATGACATGGGATGATGTAGGGTAGAACCCTAGAGGCCGATCTTTCATGTTTGGAGGGATTCCTACCACGAACACGAAGAACACTAGGAGGGAAACGAGAGGAAAACATGAGAAAACACTCAACCAACAAGAATAAAGTCACACATGCGCTAGATCATCGAGAGACATAGTGATAGAAGATCCGAATCCAACAAAGGATGATACATAGGGTAACCGGTTCTTCTCCGAGAGGAGGTCTTGAGTTCTTCCCGTTAGGGGCCTTGAATCCAAATGGATCTTCACTGTAGAGGCACGATCTCTCTTGGAGGAGCAGATCCGGATGGATGAGCGAGGCTCTATCTCACAAATGAGCTATCACAATGCTAATCATAGCTAGCAGGTGGGAGAGGTCTATTTATAATCTAAGTGGACGAAAGGATAAGTGGCTTCGGCCCAACACACGGGCAGACACACAGGCGTCGGACGTCCGACGGTCACCGATCGTCTGAAGGCTCACAAGGGTCCGGACGTTCGGTGTCGGTCGGGTGTCTGATATTTCGGCTCTGGTCAGGAATTGTCGGTCGTCCGGTCGGGGTCGGTCGTCCAGTCATCCGGAAGTCTCCGTTCTTCCGATGTTTTGGCTCGGGTGTGGTGGTGCCGGTCATCCGGAGAGGCTCGGTCGTCCGGGCGCTGGGA
Organism: Triticum dicoccoides; assembly: GCF_002162155.2. NCBI lineage: Eukaryota > Viridiplantae > Streptophyta > Magnoliopsida > Poales > Poaceae > Triticum > Triticum dicoccoides. The sequence continues at coordinate 257,421,705 of NC_041381.1, read as the reverse complement.
GGTGTCGAACGTCCGGTCAGTGTTGGTCGTCCGGTTGTTGTAGCGTGCTAAGGCTGGGAATTGGCTCATCGTTTGGAGCCTCTAGGCGGCGGACGTCCGGTCGGCGTCGATCGTCCGATGACTGGGACTTTCGAGTGGCCCCTCTTCTTGTCCGTTGAACTTGGTGTCCTTGGCGTCTTGTCCATTGGGTGTAGCTGATCCATGGACCTCCTCCAAACACCTGATCAGGTCTCCGCATGAGGTAGAATCCATGTCTCATAAGTAGAAAGGGGTAGTTCGGAGAGGAGCGAGTTCACCTTATCTTCAATAGCCTTTGCTCGAGCTCTTGTCATAGGTCCAAGTGGTGTCGTGGGAGATGTAGGTACGTCCATGGGGATGATCATGGGATGCTCCGCATCATCTCCCCCTCCCCTTGGGAAAGATCCGACCTCAGATCGAAAGCTTCATCACCATGGTATGGCAAGAGATCTTTGACGTTGAAGATGTCGCTCATGTTGTACTTGTCTCCTCGGAGGTCAATCTTGTAAGCATTGTTGTTGTAGCGCGCTAGCACCTTGAAGGGTCCATCGGCTTGAGTTATAAGTTTGGACTTGCGTTTGTTGGGGAAGCGGTCCTTGCGAAGGTGTAGCCACATGATATCTCCAATCTTGATTATCATGGGTTTCTTGTTGACGTTGAGCTTGGTCGCAAGTCATTGTACTTGGCGCTCGATGATGTTCCTCGTATCTTCATGCATCTTCTTGAGGTAGGTTGCTCATGCACTTGCGTCCATGTTAGTGCGCTCTTTTAGTGAAAGAGGTAGAATGTCCAATGGGGACAACGGGTTGAAGCCGTAGACGACCTCGAAAGGGGACTTGCCAGTAGTCTTGTGTCTTGCGCGGTTGTAGGCGTACTCGGCGATGGGTAGGCACTCCTCCCACTCCTTGATGTTCCTCTTGATCAACACGTGAAGTAGAGTGGAGAGTGTATGGTTCGTCACCTCCATTTGGCCGTCGGTTTGAGGATCATATGCCGAAGAGAACAAGAGCTTGATTCTGAGCTTGGCGCATAACGTCTTCCAAAAGTAACTCAAAAATTTGACGTCGCGGTCCGAGACGATTGTCTTTGGTACTCCATGCACTACAAAAAAAATACACTTCCGTGATGATACGTGTTTGTCACAGTAGGTCGCGTTTTTGTCATGCATGTACATCCATGACGATTTTATGACAGAATCAAGATAGTCATACCTGTGCTGTCGTAGAAGTGTTCCATGACATTACCAAAATTATCATCACGGAAGTGTCCACTTCCATGACGATAAATCGCGCATCACAGAAGTTCTTTCGTCAAGGGTGACCGGCACGTGGCATCCACCATAACGGAACGCCGTTAAGCTATCGGGTCCGGTTTTGGATCCGATAACCCGTTAACAGCCCGGACCAATGGGAAATTTCCACATGTAAAATTATGATTGGCCGGAGGAAACACGTGTCAGCTCGTCGGTGGGCCAGATGTCACCCGTCCATTGGAGGAGACATGCCAATGATACGTCGACACGTGGCGGGGCCCAATAGAGGCCTATATAGGTTAAAAAGGCCGGCCTAGTCAAAGGCCCATAGTACTTACTCAGTTACTAGTGGGACAGCCCAATAACGACCTGTTTAATAAAGGCCCATTTACGGCCTAAAGCCAGATCTGGCCCGTTAATTGTTCGCCGAATATTTGGGCCCAATTACAGCCAAGTGACTTTTGGCCTGTTAGAGACTCGATGTAGACATGGGCCCATTTCAGCCCGGTGTGACTTTCGGCCTGGGAATGGCCCGTGCTGCCCATTGGCCATATATGGTCCGACGGGACATCGGGCCCACTAACGGCTCGTGATAAAGGTGGCAACAATTAAGCCCAACATGACTTCGGGCCTGTTAAAGGCTTGTCGTATAATTTGGTCCATTCATGCATGTACTAAGCTTTTGGCCTCTTCAAGGCCCATGATATCAGTGGGCCAACTAAGGCCCGAGATATGTTTCAGCCTGGTAACGGCCCGTGATATAACTGGACCCAAAAAGGCCCGGTCTAATTTTCAGCCTGTTGAAGGCCCGTCGATGACTAGTGAAAATTGAGGCCCAACATGCATTTTGGCCTGCTAAAGGCCCATGGTTTCATCTAGGCCGTAACAGGCCAGTAGAATATTCAGCCTGTTAATGGCCCAACGCTACCTCGGCCAAACTAAGCGCTGGGTCCACAAAAGGCCCTACTAAAATATAGGCCGGACTAAGTTGTGGGCCTGGCACAAAGTGTGAAGGCCCCAATCATTCGGGCCCAAGAAAGATGCAGGCTGGCCCAATTGTGGCCCGCTAAAAACCAGACCCGTTAGAGGTGAATGTTTTGGCCTGGTCGACTACATCAGAAATTTTTTTAGATAGCGAATGATGGCAGTAACTAGTAGGAAATAAGAACAAACCTACTCTATACAATAAAGAAATTACGACATAGTAACTAAGAATAAACCTACGCTATACAATAAAGGATTTATGGTATATTACATCCACTTGGCATTGAAGTTCACCACCAGTGATCATAAAGCGCAACAAAGAAGCAGATTACAAAAACTGGGCACCATTGCAACGTAACAAAATAATACCGAACCGAGACCACTTCCAAGACAGTTAAAGAAAGGTTAGCCTTGCGCGGGAACTGCTCGCAAGCTGATGTGAAGGCTGTGAGACTGGCCTAGCATGTCGGTCATAGCTTCCAAGTGTAGCTATTTAGCGATGAGGTTCTCATTGGTGTTCTCCTCAATCTTTCTTAGAGATAGGACTTCAAGTCAAAGTTGAGTTGCAGAATGCCTTTCTGCTAGAACTTGGGACTGAAGAAGTCAAACTGATTCAGACAACGAATTCTATGAGCTCGCCTGACTGCTAGTCTCAAGTAACTTGAACACTGCATCAAGAAAAGACTTTGTGGTTATCTCGCTATCTTCAAGATGTTTTGCCTTCTTTGCTGCAATATATGTTGGGTTTGTCTCATGGCCTTCAGCAAAATTATGCATGCCATCAGGCATATCACCCTGAAACAAAGCAGAGAGATGACAGGTTATGCATGTGTATAAACAAAGATGATAACTGTGCTGTCAATTCCATCCAATTTCAAGAAAATAAAGAGTACGTTCAAAATATCAATAACATAATTTGGCATTGTTCATAATGCGGGGAGCTTCACCACACTAATGTGTTAGCATGTCAACATAACAAGCATAGATGAAGGGCAAGGACAATCATTTTATCTATTTTGGTTAATGTGCATGGCATGTTGTTCATATCATCAGCCACATCAGTAAGATAAAATAGGAGATAACAAGGTGCAAACGTGGGCTGCTTCACCACACACTGGATTATAGATCCACAAAAACAAGCATACATATAGGGAGTATTGAGTAATGTGCATGGTATGAATAAGGAATTTGGTATTACAAGTAAAACTTAGAACTTACGGTTCTTGCGAACATGCATTTTGATAGAAACAACAAACTAAACAGTAGTAAACGATAGGGAGTATGAGCAAATTAAACAACAGTTGAGGATAAAGGCTTTAGAATGACTGACTTACATTAACAGTTAACACCGGTTTTATAATGCCCTTCTCCATGTTAAGGGAAGGATAACTCAAGAATTTCAGCATAGAATCTTCTTCATAAGCATTGCCTATACTCTACATTTTGTAGAGAGTAATTATAGATATGACAATACTAGAAGGGATGGAGGATAATGAAGATAAGATGCAGATTGATGCTACATAATCAACTACCAATCCATGTACAAGCGTTACAGGACAAAATGTACTGACAAGAGCAATGGGCTACACTTCTGCACTGGAATTGTTTGTGTATTCTACTTTTTGATAAGATTAAATATAGATATGATCTTTTTTAGTAAATGGTGGGTGAGGGAGATAAGATGCAGAATGCTACACAGTGAACCAATCCCTCTTCCCATAATACAAGAGTGTTTTGAACACTGGTGTACTGTACAAAACGTTCTTATATTATGGGACGGAGGGAGTAGCTATTAATGTAAGTACAGTGATAGACGATGTCCAGTCCTTACAAGAGGACTGCAGAGCTAAACCTCTTCAAAAGCATTGGGTTGATTCTAAATTTATGTAAGAGTCCATACGGATCTTATAATGTCCACCAAATGGACGATAACGAGGCTAACATGTGCAGTGATGCTACATAATCAAACAACTATGAAAGTAAGTATGGTCATACATGGCAAGAGGTACTCACAAGAGCAATGCAGTGTGCAGTATAGTTGCGAGATTCTGTGGTCCCTTGAGAATGAATGTTCTTCTGCTAACAGTTTTTGTACAAGTGAGATGTTAAGGCAAATGCAAAAATGTAGTTCAAATTGTGATGTGATATCATAGGCAGTACCTTACACTGTAGCCAAGACCAATGTGTAACAAGATTATTACAGTCACCATCAGATAAATGTAGCACTGGAGACTCTACAGAAATTTCATTTAAAGGCTTTCCATCGAAGTGCGCTTGCCTCAGGTAGGAACGATACTTCATCAACGAGTGCTTGAAAAGTGCAACCAACCCTTGCTCATCTTCACAATCCAGTTTGGTCCTCGCCTATTTAAAATAATGAAATCTTGTGTCTTCTGTCAGCAGAAACATATGTAGTAATGAATATGAATAACATTAGTACATTACTTACGCGTAAGTTGCGGAGGAAGACTGGAAATTGTTCTGTGTCTGCGCTATAATCTTTCCATGAAGGAAAGCTACGCACAAAATTCCTGACAACAATATAAGCTTCATATTCTAAACTGGGAAGACATGGAACAGGGGCATATTTGCTGCAATTGGGGCTCTCTCTAGTTCGAAAAGGGATTTGGCAACTGGATTTGGTGTACTCTTTGCTAGAATGGGGGTTTTGCATCGTAGAGCTGGTGCTATGTCAACTGGCATCATCATAATGTTTGCTGCAGTTGGGGTCTGCTGAGTTGGGGCATAAAAAATGACTAGTGTAGTAGGGCTAGAGTCTGCAAGAGTTGGGGTGTTTTGTGGGTCAGGTTGCAACTACATCTAATGGGTTTTTGATTTATCAGGTGCCACTACCTTTTCCAAATACTTTGCTTGTGCTCCTCCGCGACCAGCAATTGCCCTCTTCCTTTTGAACGTCTGATACACAAGAAAAGCATTTGAATGGATAAATATGGTATGATGACAGATGGAATATGTATTGAAAATGGATAGGCAGGGCGTATTCACATATACGATGTGTAAACTAAGCTAATTGCAGTTCAACAAAGTAGAAGCAATGCAAAGCATCAGTTGCAAGATATGTGCGACCAATATAACCTTAGAAAGTTAGAGCAAGCAACTTGATTGGTGAATAAGACATGGCATCTGCCTCTGACTCCTCCACTAGGGAGCTACATTGACTTAGGTCTCCCTCTATCTCAGAATCACTGTTAGGAGCATGAATCTATAGGTGGAGAGCGTTTGCATTGCATTGCATCCAGACTTGATTTCAGTCCCTTAATGCCAAGTTTGACAGCCATTGCATTGTTCTACTTTATTCTTTTCATGCGCGCAAGCTCATGATCATTATGATGTTGTTCAGAATCTGAGATTCATGAAAACATAAAAAGTAGTCAGATTATCTATGGAATGCATTGAGGATTCAACTCGAAGAGTGTCTCCCTATAAACCCCTTCATATGCAAAGTTCACCCCCCAAACATGCTGACTAGACGATACACAGAAATACAAACCCCTTATGTCTCTATAACAGGCAGACACACATTTCAAAACTGAAGTAGGAACATTAGAATCATATGAAATTCATATTTGAACAAATAAACTAAGGAATTATGAGTGGCATAATGTTTAGCTTCAAGGGTGGAGTGTTGGTAGTGCGATACAAAGCAAGTAGGCAGATTGTATTCCATGTAAAAGATCAAAGCCTATGTAAAAGCTGGAAATGACACTTTCTTTCTATACAATGCAGTGTTCGTTGCCCACACATGATGGAAGAGATCACACAGAGAAATACTATTCCCTCATGTCGATGGTTCCAGTATTTTGAAACAGGGTGGTCCACCCTAAAAGAATATTGACAAAAAATATGACAAGGCAAGCATAGATGTAGCGAATCAATCATTTACTTGTGAGCTTACTAGGACAAGTATGCAGAATTGTAACTACAGTAAGAGACTGTCCAAAATCTAAATCAAGAAGTTTGTCTAGCACTTATTGCTTGCAAGTAATCAACGTGAATAATTGGATATTATATCGAATGAGTAAGAAAGACAAGTAAAATTGTTATCAAACCTGGCTTGCAGTAGTAATCTGGGTCAATGTCACTACGACCAATAATCCAAAATGACTAGTGTCTATTCCTAGGGCCGGAATTTTGAAAACCCTGTGAACTTTACAGGTACTAAAGATTACTGAAATACATCTGAACCATTAAGTTTAGGTAGCACTCAGGATACAACAAACCGTAATGACAGTCCTGCCTAATGAGTAATGAATCAATTAGAAAATGGGTGATGAGGAGTGGCTGCTGAGTGTTGAGGACGTATCTCAGGATAAATCGGGTTGGCTTAGCGGGTGCTGCATGCCTGAGCCCTGAATGGACTGGGACGTGCGGTGACGCTGTTGGGTGAGCGGCTCCTGACCTCCTATTAGTCCGGCGTCTCCTCCTAGAGTCATGCCGTCTGGAGACGGCAAGTGGACGGCAAGGCAGGCGGTTGGGGGCGAGTAGAGATCGGAAGCGCGTAGCAGAACAGAGGGGAATCGGGGCCTGGGACGACCCAAAATCCCAGGGTGGGCCGGCCCACCGTGGGCGCCCTGTAGAGATACACACCCGAGCGGCGAACATGCATTTTCGAAACTAATTTAGGAGCATTTAGCTGACCAATTAAACGACTCTGTTTTAATAATATTAGATTCGTATTTGAACAACTAAGCTTGTTTAGCTTGATGGGTGGAGAAGTGCTATTATCACACGAAGCACGTATTCTGATCGTATAGTGATCATAAGATGGGGAAACTCTAAGCATTTTTTTAGCAAAAGAGGGTTTCCCCTCTGATTTCTATTAAAGAAACCACCACAGAACCAACATGATCAATTAAACCCTAAGCATGATCAATTAAACCGTATTATGACTATCCCATGGCAGATTTGAAGCTGCAAACTGGAGAAATGATATTTAGCATCCATTGTTTGCTTTGAACTAAGAACTAAATTCTAAGAGATGAAAAGAAAGTAGAATAACCAAGTTACGATCTATTTTCTGGTTGAGATCAAAAAGTTGAGGAGATATGAAGTACCACCTCTCTTGCGGCGCCGTGTAGGCATCGGGGGTGCGATGTCTGTCGGTGGCATTGAAGCAGATCTGCGATGGTAGACGGGTGGATCGGGGGGATAGGTCCTGTTGCGGTGGAAGAGATGGTCGTGTGAGCGGCCCAGGCAAAGAGGACGATGGCGCCGATGAAGCGAGAGGATGCGATGCAAGGCTCTTCGTCCGTCGCCGTGGATGAGAAACGTCCATCTCTAGCAGTGGACGATGCGGTCTTGGTAGGCGCTCCGGCATGGTGGAGGACGGTGGCGATGGATGGGGTGGAGGACGGCGGCGATGGATGGGGTGGAGGACGGCGACGATGGATGGGGTGGCGGATAGAGGAGGCTGGTGTGGGGATGGTGTTCTAGCGCGGACGGTGTATGAATGGGAAAATGGAGGAAGAGGTACGGGAATCATGTTTTCGGGAGGCGCCTGTCTAAAATATGGAAAAGTTACAAACTTAGCCCCGTTTTAAAAATTGGATGTCTCGTTGGTTGGGGATAGGACGGTAATCTCTTATCTCGCCAAATTTGCCCAAAGCGATTTCGGGCAAGGAGAGGGTGGTTGGCACCCATGGTGTATGAATGGGGCAGACAGGTAGGGTAGTTGTGTCATGTCTGAGTGAAGTTACAAACCTGCCCCTATTGAAAATATTTGCCTAGATTTTCGGCCGAGTCGAGTTTGTTTTGCCGCCCACCATGTATGAATGGGGAAATGGAGGGAGAAATAGAGGTCTTTCGGACGAGCTTGAATCAAATGTGTTTTGCCGCCCATGTTTGGTGCCCACCGTGTCGGAATGGGCTCAGAGGCGGTCGTGTCACGTCTAATTGAAGTTACTAACCTACCCCTATTTAGAGCAATGGAAATCGGGTCGATGGATTGTCCGTGTAATGGGTAGACAGTAATTTCCATCTCCCAAACACTTGGCTTCGGGCAGCCGACGTGGGACTGGACATTTTTGTTGCTTCTTCTGGATTTTGGGACAATAAGCATCCACGTTTACCCTGGCAACTAAATTCGAATCCATTTTGTATTCCTATACAAATCTTTATAAGTCATTCTATGTGTTTTTATATATCTTCAAAAGCACGACAAAGATGTATTCCACTGTCATATATGAATATGATTTACAAATGTCGATACTCAAATTCAGAAGCTAGAATCCAGTTTAAGGTGAATTTGAATATTTGGAATACTTCATGTCCAACTCAAATGTCACACGTAGCATAATGTGTACTCCCATTTAGATATGTACACAAGCAATGTATCAAGATTCAAATACTGGTTCAATCAACCAAGAATGTACAGAACTAACAGACATATAAACACTTATAGAGTATATGGATCAATAATATCAACTAACATACATAAGCCAGGCCGTTGTACTTTTTTTTCACAACATCCTTTTTTTTAACCAAGTACAACAACATCTTGGCCCTTTTCGATGTGTGCCACTTATAGTCCATCTATACTACTATTATTGTTGAATGCACATTCGGCCTGATTGGCATATTTGTAGGTCTGGCACAACAATCAAAATGAAATGTCTCTGAGTCTTATCAATCAATACAGACTTGTGCTCAAATAAAATTACAAACCAAAAAACAAAAAACAATTATCACATGATCTCTAAAACAAATGGTTTGATTGATTACATGAACAAACAACACAAAGGTTATTCAACGATGGAAAGAACATTTCACCTATGATTTACAAAGTGGGAATTTAATTTCCTTTTTTCTTCAGGACCTTAACAATGCAGTCAGTCTCAACTTGCTTCATTTTGAAATCCACCAAATATTTAACAGTTGTCTTGAGTAATGCTTGTGATTGTGCTATTTGCTTCCTGAACATGTCAACTTCTTCTCTAAGTGCAGAAGCAGAATCTCTTTCTACCACTAGTTTAGCCTCTAGAGAATCAATAGTTGGCAATTCATAATGCACGATTGGGCCGATGCCACTGCTGTGGGATGATACAACGTCCATGGGGACCTTGCTCTTTGATCTTGGGCTAACATGTTTACCATTAAAGTTCCGATTGGATTTAGAAAAGTTGAAGTTAGCAAAACAACTCAACTAGGAGTTATAACAGCAAACCAATTAAACAAACAAGGAATTAAAGAGTTTCAATTGGATGCTGAAAAGTAGTTATTAACATCATTGTAACACGTTGTTGCAGCAACAAAGCAGTTAAACAAACAAGTAGCTATTTAAGTTCAGGCAAATAGGTAATTCTTAACAGTAAGTATCAAACAGGTTGTGGCATTATGTAATCAGTAGCAAACTAAATTAAGCCAAGCAACGTAATGGAACAATTTTGCAATAAGTGGCTAACTAAAATTCCGAGAAGCATGTAACTGAACTTACACTAGCTCTTTGTACATGCACACTGCAACTTCTTTTTCGCTTACAAGGTTCTACGAAGGAGTCCATGGCATCAATTGCTTGGATACGCAGTCCCAATACTTCTTTCTTCGCACACTGCATTGGTAAGTCGAAAGGTTAATCTGGTAAGATGGTGCATCCTTGATATGCTATATTAGGACGTGTAGTCAGACTAGTTGTAGCCACACACATCACACTGGCTTTTACTGTATATTTCATGTGATTAAATTTGGCATATCGAGATCTAAGCAATCTATAATAGGATGAAAAGACTGGCATCCTTCACATTATTGGCGAACTCAGTTCATAGAAACAGGCAATTCAACCATTATGTGGGTAAATCAAAAGCGCCACTGGAATATTTTTCACTGCCCCAATCATACATGCAAAAAGGGGCGACGATACCATAGGGGCTGGTATGGGTGGCCGCCTCGGGTGGCTGGAAAGTCGTCCAGGTTGGCCCAGGCTAGTTTTGTTCGTACCAACGCACGAGCAGGCAATGTAAAAAGTGAAAAAAAAATGTTTTCAGTTTGGATGGGCCAATAACATAAGTGCAAGGCAGGCCTAGCAGGCTCGCGGCCTGAACGAGCGCCTCCCATATCGATTGACAGCAGCAAAATTCCCAATTCATTCGCTCCAGCCTCCAGTCTGATTCACTCCTAATCTAGCCGCCGCTGGACAGACCGACACAGCACTTCCTCGCGCCCTCGTTGGAGAGCGGTCGCTGGGCTTCAAGAGAGTGGGAGGACAAGAAGATGAAGATCCAACCCTGGGTGTAGCCTGCGTGGGAGGCAGCGGCGGCAGCACGAGCATGGCATCGAGCTTGCGCAAACGGATAGTTGCAGCTTGCAAGAGTAGCATGCGCAACGAGCAGGTACATCACATCCCTGATTACATCTAATTCAACTGTTCAATTTCTGGCCAATAATTAAACCTGACGGTCTTGTAAAACTGCTTGTATGTAGGGAATCTATGAGGAAATGAAACCAATTTCTGCTTATTTCATAACTCCCCCAATCAATACTGAACTGACTAAATCTGATGTATCTAATCAAGTTTCTGGTGCAAACATACAAGCTCATGTTGTTCTTGAGCCTGAAGTGTCTAATGAACAGACTGCTAATGAAGGATTTGATGCAAACATTTTACATGCTCCTGGTGATGAAGATATAGTGTCTAATGAGGGATCTAATGCAAGCATTTTGCAAGATCCTGTTGAAGGATTTAGTGTCTAATGATGATATTCTATGTTGAGAGAGACATAGAGATTTGCAGGCATTAATGACAAGCAAATTATAGTGCATTTTCATGGCTTGAGAAAACATCGAGGCCATCTACCAGAAAGTCCCCGTATCATGACAATGTAGCATAAATATGTTTCTAATCTGTTGTTTGAAACTATTGGCATACTTGTGCAGGATAGATATATTGATATGCAGTTTGCGCACTGGTTATAGGTGCAATTATACTTTGATATTTTCAGCCAGAGAACAAACAATTCAAGTAGGTACATACCATGTTTGTAGTCCTTGTACACCATGTTGCATTTTGTGTTTTTTGGTGCTTGCATCATTTAGTGTTTATAATCTGAACTACTTTGGATCATTAGCTGGTTTTCAAAGTGCATGTAGCTTCACATTTCTCAAGTTATGTTGATTTCCGGAGTGCAAGTGCCTTCGTATTTTTTAAGTTAAATGTTCACCCCTGGTTACTTGAATTCGTGGATCCGCCACTTCACACAAATCATACATGCATGCCAGTACGAATTAAATGAACTGTTGGGACTTACGCTAGCTCGTTGTATAGGCTAACTGCAGCTCTGCTTGCGCTTGGGATGTTTCATGTACAAGTCCATGTTACCACTTGCTTGGATGTGCAGGCCTTGTGCTCCTTGCATCCCCCTCTACATTTTTGACACGGCGAATGGTTGATCAAATAAGAGGAATCGACCTTGCTGTTGTACCGGAGGACAAATACTTACAAGGTTATATGGGTGTGCAGGATGTGTACCAAATCCCGTAGCACCGTCATGCTTCTCTAAAAAATGGATTTTCTTGTTTCAGATGATATCTCCAGAAGAAATAAGAGTTAAAGTCAGAGTTGCATAGGCGTGTAAGATAAGACAGCAGTGACAGGATATCCAAACATCGTCGGAATAGTGCATAAGGGAGTGATGTGTGGATACCTAGTTCGGGCCAGCGTTTGGGCATGCTCGCCTAGCTAGAGTGCGGGTCACTTCAGAGCCGTTGAGGGTGATGCGCTGGCATTGGCTGGCCGCGCACGGATGCAGATCTTGAGTGGCAGCGGAGTGCTATGATGCGATGGACGAGACCGTTGGTGAAGCCCAGGCAAAGAGGACGATGGCGCCAATGAAGCGAGAGGATGCGATGGAAGGCTCTTGGTCCGTCGCCGTGGATGAGAAACGTCCATCTCTAGCAGTGGACGATGCGGTCTTGGTAGGCGCTCCAGCATGGTGGAGGACGGTAGCGATGGATGGGGTGGAGGACGGCGGCGATGGATGGGGTGGAGGACGGCGACGATGGATGGGGTGGCGGATAGAGGAGGCTGGTGTGGGGATGGTGTTCTAGCGCGGACGGTGTATGAATGGGAAAATGGAGGAAGAGGTACGGGAACCATGTTTTTGGGAGGCGCCTGTCTAAAATATGGAAAAGTTACAAACTTAGCCCCGTTTTAAAAATTGGACGTCTCGTTGGTTGGGGATAGGACGGTAATCTCTTATCTCGCCAAATTTGCCCAAAGCGATTTCGGGCAAGGAGAGGGTGGTTGGCACCCATGGTGTATGAATGGGGCAGACAGGTAGGGCAGTTGTGTCATGTCTGAGTGAAGTTACAAACCTGCCCCTATTGAAAATATTTGCCTAGATCGATTTCGGCCGAGTCGAGTTTGTTTTGCCGCCCACCATGTATGAATGGGGAAATGGAGGGAGAAATAGAGGCCTTTCGGACGATCTTGAATCAAATGTGTTTTGCCGCCCATGTTTGGTGCCCACCATGTCGGAATGGGCTCAGAGGCGGTCGTGTCACGTCTAATTGAAGTTACTAACCTACCCCTATTTAGAGCAATGGAAATCGGGTCGATGGATTGTTCGTGTAATGGGTAGACAGTAATTTCCATCTCCCAAACACTTGGCTTCGGGCAGCCGACGTGGGACTGGACATTTTTGTTGCTTCTTCCGGATTTTGGGACAATAAGCATCCACGTTTACCCTGGCAACTAAATTCGAATCCATTTTGTATTCCTATACAAATCTTTATAAGTCATTCTATGTGTTTTTATATATCTTCAAAAGCACGACAAAGATGTATTCCACTGTCATATATGAATATGATTTACAAATGTCGATACTCAAATTCAGAAGCTAGAATCCAGTTTAAGGTGAATTCGAATATTTGGAATACTTCATGTCCAACTCAAATGTCACACGCAGCATAATGTGTAATCCCATTTAGATATGTACACAAGCCATGTATCAAGATTCAAATACTGATTCAATCAACCAAGAATGTACAGAACTAACAAACATATAAACACTTATAGAGTATATGGATCAATAATATCAACTAACATACATAAGCCATGCCGTTGTACTTTTTTTTCACAACAACATCCTTTTTTTAACCAAGTACAACAACATCTTGGCCCTTTCCGATGTGTGCCACTTATAGTCCATCTATACTACTATTATTGTTGAATGCACATTCGGCCTGATTGGCATATTTGTAGGTCTGGCACAACAATCAAAATGAAATGTCTCTGAGTCTTATCAATCAATACAGACTTGTGCTCAAATAAAATTACAAACCAAAAAACAAAAAACAATTATCACATGATCTCTAAAACAAATGGTTTGATTGATTACATGAACAAACAACACAAAGGTTATTCAACGATGGAAAGAACATTTCACCTATGATTTACAAAGTGGGAATTTAATTTCCTTTTTTCTTCAGGACCTTAACAATGCGGTCAGTCTCAGCTTGCTTCATTTTGAAATCCACCAAATATTTAACAGTTGTCTTGAGTAATGCTTGTGATTGTGCTATTTGCTTCCTGAACATGTCAACATCTTCTCTAAGTGCAGAAGCAGAATCTCTTTCTACCACTAGTTTAGCCTCTAGAGCATCAATAGTTGGCAATTCATAATGCACGATTGGGCCGGTGCCACTGCTGTGGGATGATACAACGTCCATGGGGACCTTGCTCTTTGATCTTGGGCTAACCTGTTTACCATTAAAGTTCCGATTGGATTTAGAAAAGTTGAAGTTAGCAAAACATCTCAACTGGGAGTTATAACAGCAAACCAATTAAACAAACAAGGAATTAAAGAGTTTCAATTGGATGCTGAAAAGTAGTTATTAACATCATTGTAACCCATTGTTGCAGCAACAAAGCAGTTAAACAAACAAGTAGCTATTTAAGTTCAGGCAAATAGGTAATTCTTAACAGTAAGTATCAAACAGGTTGTGGCATTATGTAATCAGTAGCAAACTAAATTAAGCCAAGCAACATAATGGAACAATTTTGCAATAAGTGGCTAACTAAAATTCCGAGAAGCATGTAACTGAACTTACACTAGCTCTTTGTACATGCACACTGCAACTTCTTTTTCGCTTACAAGGTTCTACGAAGGAGTCCATGGCATCAATTGCTTGGATACGTAGTCCCAATACTTCTTTCTTCGCACACTGCATTGGTAAGTCGAAAGGTTAATCTGGTAAGATGGTGCGTCCTTGATATGCTATATTAGGACGTGTAGTCAGACTAGTTGTAGCCACACACATCACACTGGCTTTTACTGTATATTTCATGTGATTAAATTTGGCATATCAAGATCTAAGCAATCTATAATAGGATGAAAAGACTGGCATCCTTCACATTATTGGCGAACTCAGTTCATAGAAACAAGCAATTCAACCATTATGTGGGTAAATCAAAAGCGCCACTGGAATATTTTTCACTGCCCCAATCATACATGCAAAAGGGGCGACGCTACCATAGGGGCTGGTATGGGTGGCCGCCTCGGGTGGCTGGAAAGTCGTCCAGGTTGGCCCAGGCTAGTTTTGTTCGTACCAACGCACGAGCAGGCAATGTAAAAAGTGAAGAAAAATGTTTTTAGTTTGGATGGGCCAATAACATAAGTGCAAGGCAGGCCTAGCAGGCTCGCGGCCCAAACGAGCGCCTCCCATATCGATTGACAACAGCAAAATTCCCAATTCATTCGCTCCAGCCTCCAGTCTGATTCACTCCTAATCTAGCCGCCGTTGGACAGACCGACACAGCACTTCCTCTCGCCCTCGTTGGAGAGCGGTCGCTGGGCTTCAAGAGAATGGGAGGACAAGAATATGAAGATCCAACCCTGGGTGTAGCCTGCGTGGGAGGCAGCGGCGGCAGCACGAGCATGGCATCGAGCTTGCGCAAACGGATAGTCGCAGCTTGCAAGAGTAGCATGCGCAACGAGGAGGTACATCACATCCCTGATTATATCTAATTCAACTGTTCAATTTCTGGCCAATAATTAAACCTGACGGTCTTGTAAAACTGCTTGTATGTAGGGAATCTATGAGGAATTGAAACCAATTTCTGCTTATTTTATAACTCCCCCAATCAATACTGAACTGACTAAATCTGATGTATCTAATCAAGTTTCTGGTGCAAACATACAAGCTCATGTTGTTCTTGAGCCTGAAGTGTCTAATGAACAGACTGCTAATGAAGGATTTGATGCAAACATTTTACATGCTCCTGGTGATGAACATATAGTGTCTAATGAGGGATCTAATGCAGGCATTTTGCAAGATCCTGTTGAAGGATTTAGTGTCTAATGATGATCTTCTATGTTGAGAGAGACATAGAGATTTGCAGGCATTAATGACAAGCAAATTATAGTGCATTTTCATGGCTTGAGAAAACATCGAGGCCATCTACCAGAAAGTCCCCGTATCATGACAATGTAGCATAAATACGTTTCTAATCTGTTGTTTGAAACTATTGGCATACTTGTGCAGGATAGATATATTGATATGCAGTTTGCGCACTGGTTATAGGTGCAATTATACTTTGATATTTTCAGCCAGAGAACAAACAATTCAAGCAGGTACAGACCATGTTTGTAGTCCTTGTACACCATGTTGCATTTTGTGTTTTTTGGTGCTTGCATCATTTAGTGTTTATAATCTGAACTACTTTGGATCATTAGCTGGTTTTCAAAGTGCATGTAGCTTCACATTTCTCAAGTTATGTTGATTTCCGGAGTGCAAGTGCCTTCGTATTTTTTAAGTTAAATGTTCACCCCTGGTAACTTGAATTCGTGGATCCGCCACTTCACACAAATCATACATGCATGCCAGTACGAATTAAATGAACTGTTGGGACTTACGCTAGCTCGTTGTATAGGCTAACTGCAGCTCTGCTTGCGCTTGGGATGTTTCATGTACAAGTCCATGTTACCACTTGCTTGGATGTGCAGGCCTTGTGCTCCTTGCATCCCCCTCTACATTTTTGACACAGCTAATGGTTGATCAAATAAGAGGAATCGACCTTGCTGTTGTACCGGAGGACAAATACTTACAAGGTTATACGGGTGTGCAGGATGTGTACCAAATCCCGTAGCACCGTCATGCTTCTCTAAAAAATGGATTTTCTTGTTTTAGATGATATCTCCAGAAGAAATAAGAGTTAAAGTCAGAGTTGCATAGGCGTGTAAGATAAGAGAGTAGTGACAGGATATCAAAACATCGTCGGAACAGTGCATAAGGGAGTGATGTGTGGATACCTAGTTCGGGCCAGCGTTTGGGCATGCTCACCTAGCTAGAGTGCGGGTCACTTCAGAGCCGTTGAGGGTGATGCGCTGGCATTGGCTGGCCGTGCACGGATGCAGATCTTGAGTGGCAGCGGAGCGCTATGATGCGATGGACGAGACCGTTGGTGAAGCCCCAATGGCCTCGGGGAGCGGAGGTGCGACAATGTTCTCGGTGAAGTAGCCCCGGTGAGGTGGGAGACGGCGTCGGTGAAGCGCACCTGATGCGGTGGAAGTCGGTATCTGTGAGGCACGTCGGTTGCGGCGGCCGACGTTGTTGGTGGACCACCCGATGCAGTGGACGAGGGCGTAGATGAGGTAGCTCCGGTGCGGTGGTGTAGCATGATCGTCATCTTCATCATCGTCGTCTGGCACAAAGCTGGGGAAAGAGATGAGACGAGGGGCGATTCGAACTTTGCTTGGGTTGGCGTCGAATTAGGGATTTGAGCAATCTGGGCGCGGAAGGGGACGGTGGAGAAGGGAGATTTTGCAGGGCTGGAATTGGGGCCGCCAGATATTTCAATCCGAAACGTGGAA
>NC_041381.1:257403805-257404420 GCF_002162155.2 Triticum dicoccoides | reverse complement strand
GGATGGGTGGCTGGGTGCTAAACGTCCGTCCGACACACGCGACCACCACGACACGACCCTGGTCTGCCTGGTGCGCCTACATTTGAGAATGTAAATGAATCTTCTTTCATTTGCAAACAAATTTGTATGTATTACCATGCCCGTGTTTTCCTTGCAACTAATTAGTCATTCGAAACGAGATACTGTAAATTATGTAAGGAGGAGTTATTTGAAAAAAATCGAAATGGTATCCACGGTATCCACGCTAAAGTGGATTAGAGTGTGTGTCAAATAATTAGTTATTTGAATTAGAGTGTGTGTCACATAGCGATCTCCAATTCTAACGTGGATTTCGCATTTCACTGTATCCACACTACTTTTTTAATACAAATTCATATGTATATGATGAACACCATGGTAGTGAGAAAACTTTTGGATGGATTCAAACATATGACCTAAAAAATAGCACAACAAATCGAGTCAATGTCAACTTTTCGAAACCTAGTATGGCATGAATTCGAAATAATTACCCATATGCATGGTCCTCAGTGCAAATCTTACAATGTACACCGAATTGAAACATCGATATTAAGTCTCATACTATCTACATTCAAATGTTGTTTTTAGCCCCCCCCC
>NC_041381.1:257368990-257403740 GCF_002162155.2 Triticum dicoccoides | reverse complement strand
CGCTACATATACTTCATGTATCGGTCAATCTTCCTCTCCTAACCACCTTAGGAAGCTTTCGCTTTGCAACACATGTTCATTCTTTCTCTCCATGTTTTGATCTCTAACTCTTTCAACTACACAACCCCCTTTTCCCACTCCGTTACCAAATGTATTTACCTCACACACCCGCCATTGCACCCCATGCCGGGCTCTCTCTCTCTCCCTCTCCCTCCCACCCTCTCACGCTAGATACATGCATTGCCTATCTAGCCCCCAACCTCTCATGCGCACGCACGCACGTTGTCTATCTAGGTCACTGTTGGGGAACGTTGCAGAAAATTAAAATTTTTCCTACGGTTTCACCAAGATCCATCTATGAGTTCATCTAAGCAATGAGTCAAGGGAGAGAGTTTGCATCTACATACCACTTGTAGATCGCGTGCGGAAGCTTGCAAGGTGATGATGTAGTCGTACTCGACGTGATTCGAATCACTGATGACCAAGTGCTGAACGGACAGCACCTCCGCGTTCAACACACGTACGGGACGGGAGACGTCTCCTCCTTCTTGATCCAGCAAGGGGAAAGGAGAGGTTGAGGAAGACAGCTCCACCGGCAGCACGACGGCGTGGTGATGGTGGAGAGGCAGTACTCCGAAAGGGCTCGCCAAGCACACAACGGAGGAGGAGAGGTGTTGGGGAGGGGAGGGCTGCGCCTTGGAGGGTGGTGCGGCTGCCCTCCCCTCACCCCTCTATTTATAGGGGGAAGGGAGAAGGGGGCCGGCCCCCTAGAACCCATCTAGGGGGGGTGCGGCGGCCTAGGGGAGAGGGGAGAGGGTGGCTTCCCCCCCAAGCCAAGGAGGGCGCCCCCTCTAGGGTTCCCCTCAACCCTAGGCGCATGGGCCCAAGGGAGGGGGGTGCGGCCAGCCCACCAGGGGCTGGCTCCCTGCCCCACGCAGCCCATGTGGCCCCCCGGGAGGGGTGGCCCCTCCCGGTGGACCCCCGGAACCCTTCCGGTGGCCCCGGTACAATACCGGTATGACCCCGAAACTTCCCGGTGTCCGTTTGACAACTTCCCATATATAAATCTTTACCTCCGGACCCTTCCGGATCTCCTCGTGACGTCCAGGATCCCATCCGGGACTCCGAACAACATTAGGTAGTCACATACTAGTCTTCCTAATAACCCTAGCGTCACCGAACCTTAAGTGTGTAGACCCTACGGGTTTGGGAGACATGCAGACATGACCGAGACGCTCTCAGTCAATAACCAACAGCGGGATCTGGATACCCATGATGGCTCCCACATGCTCCTCGATGTTGTCATCGGATGAACCACGATGTCGAGGATTCGATCAAACCCTGTATGCAATTCCCTTTGTCAATCGGTACGTTACTTGCCCGAGACTCGATCGTCGGTATCCCAATACCTTGTTCAGTCTCGTTACCGGCAAGTCACTTTACTCGTACCGTAATGCATG
This sequence comes from Triticum dicoccoides, assembly GCF_002162155.2. Lineage (NCBI taxonomy): Eukaryota > Viridiplantae > Streptophyta > Magnoliopsida > Poales > Poaceae > Triticum > Triticum dicoccoides. Next base: position 257,402,280 of record NC_041381.1, on the reverse strand, counting down.
ATCCCGTGTCCAACACCTTGGTCACATTGAGCTCATTATGATGATGCATTACCGAGTGGGCCCAGAGATACCTCTCCGTCATACGGAGTGACAAATCCCAGTCTCGATCCGTGTCAACCCAACAGATACTTTCGGAGATACCTGTAATGCACCTTTATAGTCACCCAGTTACGTTGTGACGTTTGATACACCCAAGGCACTCTTACGGTATCCGGGAGTTACACGATCTCATGGTCGAAGGAAGAGATACTTGACACTGGCAGAGCTCTAGCAAAACGAACTACACGATCTTTTATGCTATGCTTAAGATTGGGTCTTGTCCATCACATCATTCTCCTAATGATGTGATCCCGTTATCAACGACATCCAATGTCCATGGTCAGGAAACCATGACTATCTGTTGATCACAACAAGCTGGTCAACTAGAGGCTCACCAGGGACATATTGTGGTCTAAGTACTCACACGTGTATTACGATTTCCGGATAATACAGTTATAGCATGAATAAAAGACATTTATCATGAACATTGAAATATAATAATACTTTTATTATTGCCTCTAGGGCATATTTCCAACAGTCTCCCACTTGCACTAGAGTCACCAATCTAGTTACATTGTGATGAATCGAACACCCATAGAGTTCTGGTGTTGATCATGTTTTGCACGCGAGAGAGGTTTAGTCAGCGGATCTGCGACATTCAGATCCGTGTGCACTTTGCAAATCTCTATGTCTCCATCTTGAACATTTTCACGGATGGAGTTGAAACGACGCTTGATGTGCCTGGTCTTCTTGTGAAACCTGGGCTCCTTGGCGAGGGCAATAGCTCCAGTGTTGTCACAGAAGAGTTTGATCGGCCCCGACGCATTGGGTATGACTCCTAGGTCGGTGATGAACTCCTTCACCCAAATCGCTTCATGCGCTGCCTCCGAGGCTGCCACGTACTCCGCTTCACACGTAGATCCCGCCACGACGCTCTGCTTGCAGCTGCACCAGCTTACTGCTCCACCATTCAACATATACACGTATCCGGTTTGTGACTTAGAGTCATCCAGATCTGAGTCGAAGCTAGCGTCGACGTAACCCTTTACGACGAGCTCTTCGTCTCTTCCATAAACGAGAAACATGTCCTTCGTCCTTTTCAGGTACTTCAGGATATTCTTGACCGCTGTCCAGTGTTCCTTGCCGGGATTACTTTGGTATCTTGCTACCAAACTTACGGCAAGGTTTACATCGGGTCTGGTACACAGCATGGCATACATAATAGATCCTATGGCTGAAGCATAGGGGATGACACTCATCTCTTCTTTATCTTTTGCCGTGGTCGGTGACTGAGCCGAGCTCAATCTCACACCTTGTAACATAGGCAAGAACCCCTTCTTGGACCGATCCATTTTGAACCTCTTCAAAATCTTATCAAGGTATGTGCTTTGTGAAAGACCTATGAGGCGTCTCGATCTATCTCTATAGATCTTGATGCCTAATATATAAGCAGCTTCTCCAAGGTCCTTCATTGAAAAACACTTATTCAAGTAGGCCTTAATGCTGTCCAGAAATTCTATATTATTTCCCATCAAGAGTATGTCATCTACATATAATATGAGAAATGCTACAGAGCTCCCACTCACTTTCTTGTAAACGCAGGCTTCTCCACAAGTCTGCATAAACCCAAACGCTTTGATCATCTCATCAAAGCGAATGTTCCAACTCCGAGATGCTTGCACCAGTCCATAAATGGATCGCTGGAGCTTGCATACTTTGTTAGCGTTCCGAGGATCGACAAAACCTTCCGGCTGCATCATATACAGTTCTTCCTTAAGATGCCCGTTAAGGAATGCCGTTTTGACGTCCATTTGCCATATCTCATAATCATAGTATGCGGCAATTGCTAACATGATTCGGACGGACTTTAGCTTCGCTACGGGAGAGAATGTCTCGTCGTAGTCAATCCCTTGAACCTGTCGATAACCCTTAGCGACAAGTCGAGCTTTATAGATGGTGACATTACCATCCGTGTCTGTCTTCTTCTTAAAGATCCATTTGTTTTCTATCGCTCGCCGATCATCGGGCAAGTCTGTCAAAGTCCATACTTTGTTTTCATACATGGATTCTATCTCGGATTTCATGGCTTCAAGCCATTTGTTGGAATCCGGGCCCGCCATCGCTTCTTCATAGTTCGAAGGTTCATTGTTGTCTAACAACATGATTTCCAGGACTGGGTTGCCGTACTACTCTGGTGCGGAACGTGTCCTAGTGGACCTACGAAGTTCAGCAGTAACTTGATCCGAAGTACCTTGATCATCATCATTGTTTTCCTCTTCAGTTGGTGTGGGCATCACAGGAACGGTTTCCTGCGCTGCGCCACTTTCCCGCTCAAGAGGTAGTACTTCATCGAGTTCTACTTTCCTCCCACTTACTTCTTTCGAGAGAAACTCTTTTTCCAGAAAGCATCCGTTCTTGGCAACAAAGATCTTGCCTTCGGATCTTAAGTAGAAGGTATACCCGACAGTTTCCTTAGGGTATCCTATGAATACGCATTTTTCCGACTTGGGTTCGAGCTTTTCAGGTTGAAGTTTCTTGACATAAGCATCGCATCCCCAAACTTTTAGAAACGACAGCTTAGGTTTCTTTCCAAACCATAATTCATACGGTGTCGTCTCAACGGATTTAGACGGTGCCCTATTTAAAGTGAATGTAGCTGTCTCTAGAGCGTATCCCCAAAATGATAGTGGTAAATCGGTAAGAGACATCATAGACCGCACCATATCCAATAGGGTGCGATTACGACGTTCGGACACACCGTTTCGCTCAGGTGTTCCAGGCAGCGTGAGCTGTGAAACGATTCCACATTTCCTTAAGTGTGTACCAAATTCGTGACTTAAGTATTCTCCTCCACGATCTGATCTTAAGAATTTTATCTTTCGGTCACGTTGATTCTCTACCTCATTCTGAAATTCCTTGAACTTTTCAAAGGTCTCAGACTTGTGTTTCATTAAGTAGACATACCCATATCTACTCAAGTCATCTGTGAGAGTGAGAACATAACGATATCCTCCGGGAGCCTCAACGCTCATTGGACCGCACACATCGGTATGTATGATTTCCAATAAGTTGGTTGCTCGCTCCATTGTTCCGGAGAACGGAGTCCTGGTCATTTTGCCCAAAAGGCATGGTCCGCACGTGTCAAACGATTCATAATCAAGAGACTCTAAAAGTCCATCTGTATGGAGCTTCTTCATGCGCTTGACACCAATGTGACCAAGGCGGCAGTGCCACAAGTATGTGGGACTATCGTTATCAACTTTAAATCTTTTGGCATCTACACTATGAACATGTGTAATAATATGCTCGAGATTCATTAAGAATAAACCATTGACCATCGGAGCATGACCATAAAACATATCTCTCATATAAATTGAACAACCATTATTCTCATACTTAAATGAGTAGCCATCTCGTATTAAACGAGATCCAGATACAATGTTCATGCTCAAACTTGGCACTAAATAACAATTATTAAGGTTCAAAACTAATCCCGTAGGTAAATGTAGAGGTAGCGTGCCGACGGCGATCACATCGACTCTGGAACCATTCCCGACGCGCATCGTCACCTCGTCCTTCGCCAGTCTCCGTTTATTCCGCAGCTCCTGCTGTGAGTTACAAATATGAGCAACGGCACCGGTATCAAATACCCAGGAGTTACTACGAGTACTGGTAAGGTACACATCGATTACATGTATATCAAATATACCTTTGGTTTTGCCGGCCTTCTTATCCGCTAAGTATTTGGGGCAGTTCCGCTTCCAGTGACCCTTCCCCTTGCAATAAAAGCACTCAGTCTCAGGCTTGGGTCCATTCTTTGACTTCTTCCTGGTAACTGGCTTACCAGGTGCGACAACATCTTTGCCGTCCTTCTTGAAGTTCTTCTTACCCTTGCCCTTCTTGAACTTAGTGGTCTTATTGACCATCAACACTTGATGTTCTTTCTTGATTTCAGCCTCTGCTGACTTCAGCATCGAGAACACTTCAGGAATGGTCTTTTCCATCCCCTGCATGTTGTAGTTCATCACAAAGCTCTTGTAGCTTGGTGGGAGCGACTGGAGGATTCTGTCAATGACCGCCTCATCTGGGAGGTTAATGTTCAGCTGGGTCATACGGTTGTGCAACCCAGACATCTTCAGGATGTGCTCACTGACAGAACTGTTTTCCTCCATCTTACAACTGTAGAACTTGTCGGAGACATCATATCTCTCGACCCGGGCATGAGCTTGAAAAACTAGTTTCAGCTCTTCGAACATCTCATATGCTCTGTGGTGCTCAAAATGATTTTGGAGCCCCGGTTCTAAGCTGTAAAGCATGCCGCACTGAACGAGGGAGTAATCATCAGCACGAGACTGCCAAGCATTCATAATGTCTTGGTTCTCTGGGACGGGAGCGTCACCTAGCGGTCCTTCTAGGACATATTGTTTCCTGGCAGCTATGAGGATGATCCTCAGGTTCCGGACCCAGTCCGTATAGTTGCTGCCATCATCTTTCAGCTTGGTTTTCTCTAGGAACGCGTTGAAGTTCATGTTGACATTAGCGTTGGCCATTGATCTACAAGACATATTTGCAAAGGTTTTAGACTAAGTTCATGATAATAAAGTTCTAATCAAATTATGAACTCCCACTTAGATTAGACATCCCTCTAGTCATCTAAGTGTTACACGATCCGAGTCGACTAGCCCGTGTCCGATCATCACGTGAGACGGACTAGTCATCATCGGTGAACATTCTCATGTTGATCGTATCTACCATACGATTCGTGTTCGACCTTTCGGTCTCCGTGTTCCGAGGCCATGTCTGCACATGCTAGGCTCGTCAAGTTAACCCTAAGTGTTTTCGCTGTGTAAAACTGTCTTACACCCGTTGTATGTGAACGTAAGAATCCATCACACCCGATCATCACGTGGTGCTTAGAAGCGACGAACTGTAGCAACGGTGCACAGTTAGGGGAGAACACTTCTTGAAATTTTTGTAAGGGATCATCTTATTTACTACCGTCGTCCTAAGTAAACAAGATGCATAAACATAATAAACATCACATGCAATTATATAGTTGTGACATGATATGGCCAATATCATATAGCTCCATTGATCTTCATCTTCGGGGCTCCATGATCATCTTGTCACCGGCTTGACACCATGATCTCCATCATCATGATCTCCATCATCGTGTCTTCATGAAGTTGTCACACCAACGACTACTTCTACTTCTATGGCTAACGCGTTTAGCAATAAAGTAAAGTGAGTTACATGGCGTTCTTCAATGACACGCAGGTCATACAAAAAATAAAGACAACTCCTATGGCTCCTGTCGGTTGTCATACTCATCGACATGCAAGTCGTGAATCCTATTACAAAGAACATGATCTCATACATCACAATTCATCATTCATCACAACTTCTGGCCATATCACATCACATGATCAATCGCTGCAAAAACAAGTTAGACGTCCTCTAATTGTTGTTGCATCTTTTACGTGGCTGCAATTGGGTTCTAGCAAGAACGTTTTCTTACCTACGAATCACCACAACGTGATTTTGTCAACTTCTATTTACCCTTCATAAGGGCCCTGTTCATCGATTCCGCTCCAACTAAAGTGGGAGAGACAGACACCCGCCAACCACCTTATGCAACTAGTGCATGTCAGTCGGTGGAACCGGTCTCACGTAAGCGTACGTGTAAGGTTGGTCCGGGCCGCTTCATCCCACAATACCGTTGAGCAAGAAAAGACTAGTAGAGGCAAGTAAGATGACAAAATCCACGCCCACAACAAAATTGTGTTCTACTCGTGCAAAGAGAACTACGCATAGACCTAGCTCATGATGCCACTGTTGGGGAACGTTGCATAAAATTAAAATTTTTCCTACGGTTTCACCAAGATCCATCTATGAGTTCATCTAAGCAACGAGTCAAGGGAGAGAGTTTGCATCTACATACCACTTGTAGATCGCGTGCGGAAGCTTGCAAGGTGATGATGTAGTCGTACTCGACGTGATTCGAATCACTGATGACCAAGTGCTGAACGGACAGCACCTCCGCGTTCAACACACGTACGGGACGAGAGACGTCTCCTCCTTCTTGATCCAGCAAGGGGAAAGGAGAGGTCGAGGAAGACAGCTCCACCGGCAGCACGACGGCGTGGTGATGGTGGAGAGGCAGTACTCCGGCAGGGCTTCGCCAAGCACACAACGGAGGAGGAGAGGTGTTGGGGAGGGGAGGGCTGCGCCTTGGAGGGTGGTGCGGCTGCCCTCCCCTCACCCCTCTATTTATAGGGGGAAGGGAGAAGGGGGCCGGCCCCCTAGAACCCATCTAGGGGGGGTGCAGCGGCCTAGGGGAGAGGGGAGAGGGTGGCTTCCCCCCAAGCCAAGGGGGGCGCCCCCTCTAGGGTTCCCCTCAACCCTAGGCGCATGGGCCCAAGGGAGGGGGGTGCGGCCAGCCCACCAGGGGCTGGCTCCCTGCCCCACGCAGCCCATGTGGCCCCCCGGGAGGGGTGGCCCCTCCCGGTGGACCCCCGGAACCCTTCCGGTGGCCCCGGTACAATACCGGTATGACCCCGAAACTTCCCGGTGTCCGTTTGACAACTTCCCATATATAAATCTTTACCTCCGGACCCTTCCGGATCTCCTCGTGACGTCCAGGATCCCATCCGGGACTCCGAACAACATTCGGTAGTCACATACTAGTCTTCCTAATAACCCTAGCGTCACCGAACCTTAAGTGTGTAGACCCTACGGGTTCGGGAGACATGCAGACATGACCGAGACGCTCTCAGTCAATAACCAACAGCGGGATCTGGATACCCATGATGGCTCCCACATGCTCCTCGATGTTGTCATCGGATGAACCACGATGTCGAGGATTCGATCAAACCCTGTATGCAATTCCCTTTGTCAATCGGTAGTCGATCGTCGGTATCCCAATACCTTGTTCAGTCTCGTTACCGGCAAGTCACTTTACTCGTACCGTAATGCATGATCCCGTGTCCAACACCTTGGTCACATTGAGCTCATTATGATGATGCATTACCGAGTGGGCCCAGAGATACCTCTCCGTCATACGGAGTGACAAATCCCAGTCTCAATCCGTGTCAACCCAAGAGATACTTTCGGAGATACCTGTAATGCACCTTTATAGTCACCCAGTTACGTTGTGACGTTTGATACACCCAAGGCACTCTTACGGTATCCGGGAGTTACACGATCTCATGGTCGAAGGAAGAGATACTTGACACTGGCAAAGCTCTAGCAAAACGAACTACACGATCTTTTATGCTATGCTTAGGATTGGGTCTTGTCCATCACATCATTCTCCTAATGATGTGATCCCGTTATTAACGACATCCAATGTCCATAGTCAGGAAACCATGACTATCTGTTGATCACAACGAGCTAGTCAACTAGAGGCTCACCAGGGACATATTGTGGTCTAAGTATTCACACGTGTATTACCATTTCCGGATAATACAGTTATAGCATGAATAAAAGACATTTATCATGAACATTGAAATATAATAATACTTTTATTATTGCCTCTAGGGCATATTTCCAACAGTCACTCCCTCGAGACTGTCTCACTCTTTCTTCCGCACGGCGGGCCACACTCGCACAATCTCGCTCTCTTTATCTGAGTCTCGATTAACCTCATTTTCTTTCACACACAAATGATATATCTCCCTGTTCGGGCCTCGATCGACACACTCTATACTCTCTCACGCAGATTGTCTATCTAGGTCATTCCATCCAAGCCGCCCCCACTCTTTCGACCTCATGGTGGGCCACGCTCGCTCAATCTCTCTCTCTCTATATATCTATATATCTATCTATCTATCTATCTATCTACCTATCTCTCCCTCCCTCCCTCCCTCTCTCTCTATCTCTCTGTATGTCTCGATTGACCTCGCTCTTTCTTGGACAAAAACGATATATCACCATGTTTGAGCCCAATTCGACATATTCACATTGTATACTCTCTCACGCACATTGTCTATCTAGGTTACTCTCTCCAAACCGTCTCACTCTTTCGATCGCACGACGACCCACACTCGCTCAATCTCTCTCCCTTTATATATTTAATCGATTTACCTTGCTTCCTCCCACGCACAAGATATATCTACATGTCTGTGAATGGATCATCTCTCAAGCTCTATCTTACAGCCCTCACCCTTGCCAAAAGCTCAATCGGACAATATCTCTCGAGAGCATATATATTTGTTCAATGAATGTCGGACCACACTCACTTTGTCTCTCTATCTATATGTCTCTCGATTGACCTTGGTTTCTCACGCTGTATCTTCCACACATTGAAGCTACCTCTCCATCCCTCGCAAAACCGGAGCTATTTACATTGCGAGGGGCACTCCAACCTCGGATTAATTTGTGTAGGCATTTATACCGGTGGGTTTAGATTATATTTTTATAGCATTCGGCCCACAACTATTCGAAACACCGTTGCAACCCCCACACCTCCCCTAGTTGATTTCCCTTTGGCTCGGTCATCACTCTCTCGCACGTCCTTTCTCGCCTTCAACGTCGCACCATGGTATTATTGCAAAAAATTCTGTTGTTCTCTTTAATTATTATAAATAAGCTACAAAACTACACACTCATAGTCCACTTGGAATGGAACAAATTTCGGCCCACAAATTAAAGTGCTACAAACTACACACCATGGGGCCCACCTATCATGAAACGAATTTGGACCAATATACAAATTAAAAACTAAAGGACGAGGATCGAACATGCGACCAAGGCCTTCAAGCCGCACGTCAATAGGCAACATACGTAGAATAACAATGTTTGTTGTACCCCCCTTTGTTCATATAATGTTTTTATATTACCACAGCCTATTTAATGGATAACATGTATTTCGGATATCGGGTTCCGGCAAAACCCTTAAGGTTCGAACACTGGGGTGCGCACGAAGATCTCTGCCTACCAAAACACGCCCTCAGCCTCACCGCGATCCCTAAGCTAGATCGATGAACAACACAAGAGACACAAGGTTTATACTGGTTTGGGCCACCGTTTTGGTGTAATACCCTAATCCAGTGTGTGGCATGGTGGATTGCCTCTTGGGCTGATGTTAAACAATACAAGGGAAGAAAAGCCTCGTGAGGAGAGGTGTTCTTGTGGGGTGTGGTGTGTGGATGAACTTAACTCTCTCCCTTTCTACTGTGGTGGCTAGCTCTATTTATAGAGGCCCTGGTCCTCTTCCCAAATATTGAGCGGGAAGGGATCCAACAACGGCCATTTTGAAAGGGGACAGCTAGTACAAGCTATCCTGACTAAAGGTGGTCTTCGACTGCCAAAGGTGCTGGTGATGACGCCATCTTGGGCTCCACGGTGACCTCCGTCCTGTCGTCCTGCCAGTCTTGGTCTCGTTGCACCGATAAGGAAACATTTGCCTGATGCCTCGGTACTCCATGCCTGTGCTTGCTCCCTTTGAACCAAAGAGGAAACAAGGGCACTGCGTGGGCTGGCGCCCGCCTGGCGCCCGCTGCTACGTCTTGATCTTGCGTTGGTTTTCCTTGAAGAGGAAAGGGTGATGCAGTAATAGTAGCGTAAGTATTTCCCTCAGTTTTTGAGAACCAAGGTATCAATCCAGTAGGAGGCTCCTCAAAATTCCCACGCACCTACACAAACAAACAAAGAACTCGCAACCAACACAATAAAGGGTTGTCAATCCCTTCATGGCCACTTGCGAAAGTGAGATCTCATAGAGATAGTATGATAAGATAAATATATTTTTGGTATTTTATAATATAGATTGGAAAAGTAAAGATGCAAATAAAAGTAGATTGAAAGCTTATATGATAAAAGATAGACCCCGGGGCCATAGGTTTCACTAGTGGCTTCTCTCAAGATAGCATAAGTGTTACGGTGGGTGAACAAATTACTGTCGAGCAATTGATAGAAAAGCGAATAATTATGAGATTATCTAGGCATGATCATGTATATAGGCATCACGCCCGCGACAAGTACACCGACTCCTTCCTGCATCTACTACTATTACTCCATACATCGACCGCTATCAAGCATGCATCTAGAGTATTAAGTTCATAAGAACAGAGTAACGCATTAAGAAAGATGACATGATGTAGAGGGATAAACTCATGCAATATGATATAAACCCCATCTTTTTATCCTCGATGGCAACAATGCAATACGTGCCTTGCTACCCCTATTGTCACTGGCTAAGGACACCACAAGATTGAACCCAAAGCTAAGCACTTCTCCCATTGCAAGAAAGATCAATCTAGTAGGCCAAACCAAACTGACAATTTGAAGACACTTGCAAAGATAACTCAATCATACATAAAAGAGTTCATAGGAGATTCAAATATTTCTCATAGATAAACTTGATCATAAACCCACAATTCATCGGATCTCGACAAACACACCGCAAAAAGAGTTACATCGAATAGATCTCCAAGAAGATCGAGGATAACATGGTATTGAGATCCAAAAAGAGAGAAGAAGCCATCTAGCTAATAAGTATGGGCCCAAAGGTCTGTGGTAAACTACTCACAACTCATTGGAGGGGCTATGGTGTTGATATAGAAGCCCTCCGTGGTCGATTCCCCCTCCGGAAGAGTGCTGGCGATGGCTCCAAGATGGGATCTCGCGGATATAGAAGGTTACGGAGGTGGAAATTGTTTTTCGCTGGCTCCCTGGATGTTTTCGCGGTACGTGGGTATATATAGGAGGAAGAAGTAGGTCGGTGGCTGCCTGAGGGGCCCACGAGATAGGGGGCGTGCCCTGTAGGGGTGCGCGCGCCCTCCACCCTCATGGTCGCCTCGGCTGCATCTTGACTTGCACTCCAAGTCCTCTGGATCATGTTCGTTCCAAAAATCACGCTCCCGAATGTTTCATTCAGTTTGGACTCCGTTTGATATTCCTTTTCTTCGAAATACTGAAATAGGCAAAAAAACAGCAATATGGGTTGGGCCTCCGATTAGTAGGTTAGTCCCACAAATGATATAAATGTGTAAAATAAAGCCCATAAACATCCAAAACAGGTAATATAATAGCATGGAACAATCAAAACTTATAGATACGTTGGAGACGTATCAAGCACCCCCAAGCTTAATTCCTGCTCGTCCTCGAGTAGGTAAATGATAAAAACATAATTTTTGATGTGGAATGCTACCTAGCATAATTCTCAATTTAATTTTCTTTATTGTGGCATTAATGTTCAGATGCAAATGATTCAAAATAAAAGTTCATATTGACATAAGAAATAGTAATACTTCAAGCCTACTAATCAAAGCAATCCTGTCATCTCAAAATAACATGGCTAAAGTAAGTTCATCCCTACAAAAATCATATAGTTAGGCTATGCTTCATTTTCGTCACACAAAAATGCTCCCAAATTCTACACCCCTGATGACAAGCCAAGCAATTGTTTCATACTTAAATAATCTCAAACTTTTTCAACTTTCACGCAATACATGAGCATGATCCATGGATATAGCACTATCGGTGGAATAGAATATGATGATGGGGATTGTGTGGAGAAGACAAAAAAAGGAGAAAGTCTCACGTTGACAAGGATAATCAACGGGCTATGGAGATGCCCATCAATTGATGTCAACATGAGGAGTAGGGATTGCCATGCAACGGATGCACTAGAGCTATAAATGTAAGAAAGCTCAACAAAAGAAAACTAGTGGGTGTGCATCCAACTTGCTTGCTCACAAAGACCTAGGGCATTTTGAGGAAGCCCATCGTAGGAATATACAAGCCAAGTTCTATAATGAAAAATTCCCACTAGTATATGAAAGTGACAACATATGAGACTCTCTATATGAAGAACATGGTGCTACTTTGAAGGACGAGTGTGGAAAAGAGATAGTACCATTGCCCCCTTTTTATTTATTTTCTTTCTTTTCTTTCTTTTTTTCTTTTTTTGGGCCTTTCTTCTTTTTTTCAACTTTTCCTTTTTTCTCCTTTCTTTTTTTTCTTTTTGGGGACAATGCTCTAATAATGATGATCATCACACTTTTATTGATTTACAACTCATGAATTACAACTCAAAACTAGAACAAGATATGACTCTATATGAATGCCTCTGGCGGTGTACCGGTATGGGCAATGAATCAAGAGTGACATGTATGAAAAATTATGCAAAGTGGCCTTGCCACAAATACGATGTCAACTACATGATCATGCAATGGCAATATGACAATAGTAATGTGTGTCATGATGATAAACGGAACGGTGGAAAGTTGCATGGCAATATATCTTAGAATGGCTATGGAAATGCCATAATAGGTAGGTATGGTGGCTGGTTTGAGGAAGATATAAGGAGGTTTATGTGTGATGGAGCGTATCATATCACGGGGTTTGGATGCACCGGTGAAGTTTGCACCAACTCCCAAGGTGAGAAAGAGCAATGCACGATACCGAAGAGGCTAGCAATGATGGAAAGGTAAAAGTGCGTATAATCCATGGACTCAACATTTGTTAAAAGAACTCATATACTTATTGCAAAAATCTACAAGTCATCAAAACCCAAGCACTACGCGCATGCTCCTAGAGGGATAGATTAGTAGGGAAAGACCATCGCTCGTCCCCGACCTGAAAGTGCTAGTTATCGACTAGAGGGGGGGGGGGTGAATAGGTGATTTTTATGAAAGTCTTCAAAACATAAAAGTTTCGAAGACGAACACGAAAACTGGACTTATAAACATGCAGCGGAAGATGAACTACACTAGACAAGCCATATTTAAAAAAGTATGAAGCTAAAGCATGATGACTGATAGCAGCTAGGTAGTAGGATCAGGATGGAAGATAGTATGAAGCCAATCAGAACAAGTAGTCACACATTGAAGTCAAATAGGCAGAGCAATCAGGCAATGACTTCACAAAGACAAACTGTAAGTAAGGAGAGTAAGAGATAGAACCAGTGTGTTGTGAAGACAAGGATTTGTTCGTCAAGTTCCAGTTGCTATGACAACTGTACGTCTGGTTAGGGAGGCTGAGATTGAACTCAGAAGACCATGTCTTCACCTTATTCCCCTTGAGCTAAGGACACACAGTCCCTGCCCAATCACTCTGGTAAGTCTTCAAGGTAGACTTCCAAACCTTCATAGACTTCGTTCACCGGTGATCCACAATTACTCTTGGATGCTCAGAACGCACGCCTAACCGGCTGGAGGATTCACAGTCCTCAAGTATAACAAGTCTTCAGATCACGCAGACAGAAAGACTTCAGTGATGCCAAACACTCTTTGGGCTCTGGGTGTTTTGGGCTTTGTCCTCACAAGGATTTCTCTCTCAAACTCTTTGGAGGTGGGTTGCTCTCAACGACAAAAGCCGTGCACTAACTCTGAGCAGCCACCAATTTATGGTGTAGGGGGTGGGCTATTTATAGCCACTAGGCAACCTGACCTGATTTGTCTGAAATGACCCTGGGTCACTAAGGAACCGACATGTGTCACAATGGTCAAATTTCAAACACACGCGACAGCTTGACTTGGGCTACAAATAAAGCTGACTTATCCGATTCTGGATAAGATTTTTTCTTATTGTCTTTGCTCGAAGACATAGGATTTTGGTTGAGCATCACTTCAGTCACTCTGACTTTGTTCACTTGGACCCCACTTAACAGTCCGGTGGTTCCTATGACTCAACAAAGAAGAAAAGAAACAACGAAACTACTAAGTCTTCGCGCTCCATAGTCTTCACTCAATGTCTTCTTCTATCATAGTCTTTAATGTGAATATCTTCACGTACCACCATTATCTTCAATGTCTTCATACATTTTTAGGGGTCATATTCGGTAGGTAAACCGAATCAAGGAGGGACTACTACCTATGTTGTCCTGCAATTCTCACAAACACATTAGTCCCTCAACCATGTTTGTCGTCAATACTCCAAAACCAAACTAGGGGTGGCACTAGATGCACTTACAATCTCCCCCTTTTTGGGGATTGATGACAAACTGGTTGAAGTTTTCAACAGGGAAATAAATATGTGAAATTGTAAATGATGAGGTATTGTCTTCATAAGTAGCAAAAGGCTCCCCCCTGAAGATGTGCATATAAGTAATTTGCTTTTGGAATGCAAATGCACATGGAAGGTTCTACTTGTGGAGATCTTCTTCAACTTATGAAGACAATTCATCATGCATGATTTGATGTAACAAAGATAATGACATGCATAATGAAAAATGGACGTCTGCAAAATGATTTAAGTGCGGAAGTTATCATCGAACATGCAGAATTTATCATCGCATCACAAAATAGCAAATAAGTAGTAGACGACCATCGAGTTTAAGTGTTACAACTCAGAGAACCAAATGTATCAAGAGCAAGAGTCGTAAACATTGGGCAAAATATAAAGCAACCGCCCATATGATCCCGCTTGAAGACTATCAACTCATAGCTTCTCCCCCTTTTGTTAGTAAGGACCAAAAATGGTTGAAGACATTGAGCCTCTACTCGTTCCCAGAAGGAATAGGAGAAGATGCAGGGTTGGTGTCGAGGTTTGGCGGTGCAGACGAACTTGGAGCAGTGTGGAGGTTAGGAGGTGGTGAAGTAGCATCATCTTGATCATCGATCACACGAGCATTCACGGTTGCAGCAGAAGAGGAGTATTCTGAGTCTTCAAGAGATGGAGTGCACCGCAGAACAACATTTCTGGGCGGAGTGGAATCAAACTTGAATCATTCTGATAAGCCATCGTCCTAAAGATCTTCCTCAGCACACATGAGCGTCAGCCCTTTCCATGTGCGTCGACAGGTTTCATGCGCGACAAATGCATTCTTGGTTGCAAGGTTGCGAATGCGATTGATGTCAGTCATGATGCTCTGCATCTGGCGCCTGAGCCAATCATGATGCCTATCCTGTTTCTGAAGCAGGCCAACGAGAAGCTCTCAGTCATTGAGAACACGAGATCGCTTTCGAGGCCGTTGAGCAATTGTATTGTTAGTGGCTTCGGTTTGGGCACGGAGAGGTGCACGTATAGTACCAGCCAACGGATAGACTCGAGTGGCAGCTAGCACACATTCAATGGGCTGAGTGAAGCTCTGACGATCAACGTTATGAAGATAAAGTGGCTCCTTGTCAGGCTCTGGATAGATGGCTTCAACAGACATATCGACATCTGGCAAGAAGACAATGTGGTTGCATGCACATGGCTGATAGTTGACAGCAGTGTGAAGCTTGATCAGATGCATGATCCATGGAGCATAGAACTTCAAGCCAAAAATGTCAGATCCTGATGCAGCAAGTTGGCGGATGAAGAAATCTTGTGCATTGAAGCATTTTCCATGAAGAATATGGAAGATCAATGTCTTCATTGCACCTTCTAGCTTAGCCTTTGGAGAATGTCCTTTGAGGGGCCAGAGAGTTCGCCTAATGATGTGATAGATTGTGCGTGGCAGATACTCAAGGTCTTCAACAAAGAACTCCTTAGGATATTCTGCATCTGGAGGCAATGGCTTCATCATACTTAGCATCTGGCTCATGTCGGGTTCTGGCTTGTGAAAGATGATTTCCACAGCTGCAGTGTGAAGCTGACAACCAGGTTCATAGAGATCACCTGGAGTGGGCAGGCCAGTAAGATCAATGACATCAAATGCTTTGGCTTCATGATAGACATTTCCTGTCATCCACTCAAGGACCCAAGTTTTCGGATCCCTGTTGTAGCCTCTGATATGAAGAGTGGCGTAGAATTGAAGCAGCAACTCTTCATTCCAGTGCTCCTTATCGGTGACGAAATGCAGTAAGACAGCCTCTCTGAAGCAATCAAGAGCTTCTTATAAGCAGGGCAGGCCAGCTATGGCTTCAGTATCAAGGCGCATATGCGGAAATATGCGGCCTTGGTTGTACAGAATGCATGAATAATAGCTGCGCTGCTGATAACTCCAGAACCGATCAGATGAAATCTTGGGCCTGGTGTAGGGGTTCTTTTCGCTATCAAAGAAGGTGTTGTGTGCAATGAAGCCGTTGACATTGAAAGATCCTGGTGAAGTGGCAGTACCTGGAAATCTAGGCAGTCTTGGCTTTGGCTTCTGAATCCGAGGCATGTGCTCGACATGGTAATCAAATTGAGGACCAGCAGCAAGTGGAGGAATCAGAATAGGTCATCTGACAGTGACAAGCTGGCCATAGTTGTATGCTTGCTTGATAGTATGTGGCCTTGGAGGCGGAACAGGAGCAGTGACATTGACTTCAGACTGCAGATTTGTGTCAGGTGCGGCATTGACATCATCTGCTTCATGGGCTTCATTGGCTTCATTGGCCACTGGTGCATTGGCCACCGTAGGCTCCACATTGGCTTCATTGGCTTCAGGAATGTCATTTGTGGCAGCCTCAGGATTCTCACCCTCCACTTGAGTAGTTGGAGGTTCTGGCATAGACTGGTTCTCTTCATGAACTTCTTCTTGAGTTGCAGGGGGAGTAGCGACATGCTCTTCTTCTTGTGTTGCTCCGACTGATGCAGCCGGAGGGTCTTCAGCAGCATTGGCTTCAGCCACAGGGACCTTCACCAAAGGATTGTCTTCAGAGAACACTTGACGTGGCACTGAACTTGACAAGTTGGAGCCCTCTTCTGTGATGGTGGTCATGGAGACGGATGGCCTCAGGCCTTTGCGAAGCTGTTGGAATACGGGCGACGCCTTTAGTGATGGTGATGTCTCCATGTAGTTGTCATCCTTGGACATGGGGCTGATGATGGGCACAGATGATGGTTGGGTTGTACTTGGTGAGTCTTGATGTGGGGTAGCTTGCTGGGGGCGATCAGCCCACGATCCATCTTGTGAGATTGGCGTTAGAGGACGACCAATACTGATAAGCTCATTGTTCGTTTGAACAGGCGATGATACCGTTGGGCGCTCGATCTGAGGAAGAACTACATCATCTTGACCAATATCTTCAGTCGCGATGGGGTCGACGACTGGGACTTCTTGAGCTTCAGGAGCCTCTGTGGAAGCAGGCTCATGAACAATCATTCGACGCTCTTGGTTTGCAGACGGAGGGGGAACAAAGGCAAGGGGTTCAACAACAAGGGGCTCTGTAGGAGCAGCCCGATCTCTCTTCTTGGTTTTTCTCTTCTTAGGGGGTGGTGCTTCATCAGTGGTGCGCTTGGTTTTCCGCTTCCTGGCTTTAGCTTCAGCTGCCTTGGTTTTCTACTGTTCAGAAGCCACTGAAGGAGCCTTGGGCTTCGAGCCGCGCATGCTGGCAGGGAAGACAATGTGTGGTTCTTCCTGCCGTGGTGCTTCAGTGTTGGCTTCAGATGACTTCTTTTTCTTGGCATCCATTGAGGGGTCAATGCCAGGGTGGCCAAGTGCCTTGCGCTTTTCAGCTTCATTGTAGGCTTGAACGCATTTGTCTGTGAGTGCTTTCATGCGCTCTCTTGAGCCTTTGGCTTCCTCGCGTTTCTTCCGGAACGACTCCTTGAGGTCATTAAGCATCACCTTGAACTTTTGCACACCAGCCACATTCAACTTGGCTACATGCTTCTTGAACTGTTCCTTCTCAAAGTCTATCTTTCGCTTTAGTTCAACTATGCGCTGAGCCAGAGCAAGCTCAGGAGCAATGGCGCCTTGGAAAGGAACGCTGACGCCAATGGGAAGCTGAAGGTCATCAAAGCTGAGATCTTGATTATCAAACCACTCATCAATGAAGTTCTTCAGGATGTTTACATCAAAGAGGGGTAGATCGTTGAAGATCTCTGCCTTTTGCTTTCTCTTGATTAGCTGCTCCAAAGCATCTTCACAAAATTCTTCATCTGAAGACAAGTCAATGGTTTCAGATTCATTCCTCAGAATGGCTGCAGGCGTCAGTGCATGACTCAGTTGTTGAACTGGTGTCTTCTCTGGCTTCTCACGCCTCATGGAGATGCGAGAGAGATCTTCAGAGTTATTACTGGGAGCAGAAGGGGCAGTTGCCAATGGCTTCGCTCTCGAAGCTTTTGGGGCAGCAGATGACTTTGAAGCTTTAGTCTTCTTTTGCTTCCGCGACTTTGGGTTAGGAGCTGGAGCTTTGTCGGTGTCAGCATCATCATCATAATGATCCACTTTGGCACCTTGAACAGTAATGTGAGTGATGAGGCCAGCAAGGTTGTAGAAGGGGCCGATCCTGTTTTCATTGGCTTCACGGGTGCCATTGTCCCGAGGTGAGGAAGGACCAGGGTTGAAGTCAAGCCCTAGATCCTTCTTGTTCTTTGCAGCTGAGTCTTTGGTGAACTGGTAGTTGCGCCTGAACAGTCTGTCTTCAGGACACCAGAATAGTGAAGAAGGGTCCTCATTCTCAGGTTGTGGTCCGCGCACCATGCAAGGATAGAAGCCTTGCTCAATAGCTTCAGCCTGAGTCCTGGGTGGAAGATTTTTGTACAAAATGTCACCCCAGGGTGCCTTGATGGAATTCTTCTCTGCATATTCTTTAGTGATGAAGCGATATCTAAACCATTCTTCTGCCCAATATCTGCGAATCCATTGGATTCTATTCTTGCGTTCAGTATAGGTTTCTTCTGGGTCAGTTTTGTACATCTCGTGCAAATTTGGAGGTAAGTCCTTGGAAGTGTTACCACGACGCTGTCTGCCTCCCTTTCTTGCTGACTTTTCAGTTGCCATGAAGTGTAAACTGAAAGGCTTCAGTACCTACAATGGCTTCAAACGGCTGGATTGACAGGAACTCACTTCAGGTGAGTTGATGTGACTCTGCAAGAATTCTGCAAATGAATGCAGACTATGAGAACCAAGGGATTCTCCCACGGACATGTACCTGTGACAGCATTAAAGGTGCGAGGGAAGGGGAAGTGGTCATATGCATTCTTAGAAGATTTTGAAGATAAATCAGTTTGAAGACATTGACCTCATAACGCGAAGATATTCACTTATATGATGAGAGTTGGTTCCAGAGTTATACAAATCCAAGAATAAGTACAAGTGAGGAATCTAACTTGTGAAGAAGCATAAGTGAATATACTAGGCATAATATGAGATGCAGAAAGAGATAGATTCATGTTCGAAGATCTAGAAACCACTTTTTGTCGGAAGGGATGAATCTATCAGATCAAAAAGACGGTAAAAAGTAAACTTTTATTACCACACGAGGAACTGCTAGACGGAGCGAAGATGGATGCCGAGAAGTTCGATCTCCCGTGCCCTAACTTGGTGAAGGAAGACACCTATGGCGACGGCGGAGAAGACGAGGTCCGCGGCCGGCGTGAGGACGGCGTCGAGGAGGTGACAGCAGCTAAGCGCTTCGGCGTTGGCGTCGGCGAGAGCTAGCGTAGGCGCTAGGGTTTGCGAGAGATGACAAAGGAGGAAGAAGGATTTTTTTTGACCGAGACGAGACAGGTATTTATAAGGACAGAGACAGCACAACGCAATTACGCAGGTGCCCCTGGCAGTTCACATCTAATGGACACATGGCGAACATGCAACTCATTGAGAGTTGTTCCACGTTCCCACGCACGCCTGGATTGTCGGGGTGGTCGTTCTGAATTCTCCGGGTTTCAGGCAGAAGGATATGTCATTAAAACTAGATATAAATGTTTGTCTCTGTATCTTCTGCTGACAAGGACGCGGAGAAGACATTCGACAGTTTCAACGGAATGCATATGATTTGGATAGATAGAGCTTGAGGTAGAAAGCATAGAGAGATTACGGTCCGATCACATTCAATTAGTTCAAAGGATTCAAACAAGAAGACATAGCCATAAGTGAATGCTGTAGAGGACAGAATACATTATATTATATATAACAGAGTAAAGCCAAATCAGTAATCATGAAATCAAATTAATGATGAAGTTAAATCAATTGCGAAGACTTTGCAAATATGGCGCCATGAGGAAACACTTCATAAGAGTTTGGTGGTGGCATTACCCACCGTATAGGAAGTATTAGACCCACACACGGCGCACAATTATCATGGCGCTCTGAAGTCAATTTCCACATTAATGTATTCACACTTAGAGTGTATGTCTTCATTGATTGAAGATATACATTACTTCGTGTGTTGCACATCTAAGTCGTCAAACTGCATAAGTGTTAGGATGTGTGCCTAATCACAGGACATTCGAGGATTCCAAGATATTTAGCTCACACCGCAACTTGCAAAACCTTTCTCATCCAAGGGCTTAGTGAAGATATCAGCCAACTGCTCTTCTATATTGACATGAATGATATCAATATCTTCTTTCATAACATGATCTCTGAGGAAGTGATGACGAATTTCAATGTGCTTTGTCTTCGAGTGCTGAACTAGGTTATTGGCAATCTTGATAGCACTTTCATTACCATAGTAGAGTGGCACATGCTTCAGATGGATGCCATAGTCCTTAAGAGTTTGCTTCATCCACAGAAGCTGAGCGCAGCAAGATCCAGCAGCAATGTATTCAGATTCAGCAGTTGAGAGTGATACACAGTTCTGCTTCTTTGAAGACCAACAGATAAGAGATCAACCCAGAAAGTGACATGTGCCTGATGTAGACTTGCGATCCACCTTGTCACCAGCATAATCAGCATCCAAAAATCGAACCAGATCAAACTCTGAGCCCTTTGGATACCATAATCCTAGTTTTGGGGTGTAAGCCAAATATCGAAGAATTCGCTTCACAGCTAAGTGATGTGACTCCTTTGGTGCTGCTTGAAATCGGGCACAAATGCAAACACTAAGCATGATATCTTGACTAGATGCACATAAGTAAAGTAAAGAGCCAATCATGGAGTGGTATACCTTTTGATCGAAATCTTTACCATTAGCGTCAGGGCTTAGATGACTTTTGGTTGGCATTGGCGTCATGTATCCTTTGCAGTCTTGCATTCCAAACTTCTTCAGGCAATCTTTGAGATATTTTTCTTGTGATACGAAGATGCTGTTGGGTTGCTGACGGATTTGAAGACCAAGAAAGAACTTCAGCTCTCCCATCATGGACATTTGATATTGTTTTTGCATCATGTGAACAAATTCATCATTGTATTTCTTGTTGGTGCAACCGAAGATAATGTCATCCACATAGATTTGGCACACAAACAGTTCACCATCATATGTCTTTGTGAAGAGAGTGGGATCTCGAGAACTAGGTTTGGAGCCTTTGCTCTTCAGGAAGTCGTTGAGTGTGTCATACCAAGCACGAGGGGCTTGTTTGAGGCCATATAGTGCCTTGTTGAGCTTGTATACCATATCAGGATGTTTTGGGTCTTCAAAGCCAAGCGGTTGTGCAACATACACTTCTTCAATATTTCCATTGAGAAAGGCACTCTTCACATCCATTTGATATAGAAGGATGTTATGATGATTTGCGTAAGCTAGCAGTATGCGAATGGCTTCAAGCCTAGCCACTGGAGCACATGTTTCATCGAAGTTAATTCCATCAACTTGTGTGTATCCTTGAGCAACGAGCCGTGCTTTGTTTCTGACTACTTGACCATGCTAGTCTTGTTTGTTGCGATATATACATTTTGTGCCTATTATGTTGTGCTTGCGAGGATCAGGACGCTTAACTAATTCCCACACATTGTTCAGCTCAAACTGTTGAAGCTCATCTTACATAGCTTGAATCCATTCAGGTTCCATGAAGGCTTCAGCAACTTTCTTGGGTTCAGAGATTGAGACAAATGCAAAGTGCCCACTAAAATTTGCTAGCTGTGTTGCTCTTGAACGAGTGAGTGGACCAGGTGCATTGATGCTATCGATTATCTTCTCAATTTGTACTTCATTTGCAACATGAGGATGAACTGGACGAAGATTTTACTCCTGCTGATCATTGTCATCATTTGGAGGATTGTCTTCAGGCTGAGCAATGTCTTCAAGTTGATTAGGTGCAGAAATAATAAGTTCCTCTTCAGGATGGGCCTCTGATGGTATGATCTGTCCTATTCCCATTAGCTTGATTGATTCACTGGCAGGTACTCCATCTAGCACATTTGGCAGGTGCTCTCTTTGTGAGCCATTAGTTTCATCGAACCGCACATCCACAGTTTCAACCACTTTATAGTGAAAGAGGTTGAAGAATATGTAGGAGTGTGAGTCCTTTCCATAACCAAGCATAAAACCCTCATGTGCTTTCGATGCAAATTTTGAAGTGTGATGTGGATCCTTGATCCATCACCTAGCACCAAGTACTCCGAAGTAGCATACGTTTGGCTTCTTACCAGTTAGAAGCTCATAGGATGTTTTCTTCAGAAGCTTGTGAAGATAAACACAGTTGATGACATGGCATGCAGTATCAATGGCTTCAGGCCAGAATTTTCTTGGAATCTTGTATTCGTCAAGCATCGTCCGAGCCATCTCAATAAGGGTTCTGTTCTTGCGCTCCATGATGCCATTCTGCTGAGGTGTGTAAGGAGCAGAAAACTCATGAGTGATGCCTAAGGTGTCAAGATAGAGGTCAAGGCCAATGTTCTTGAATTCTGTGCCATTGTCACTCCTATGTGCTTGATCTTGACGCCATAGTTGTTCATGGCGCGGTTGGCAAAGTGTCTGAAGACATCCCGCACTTCAGTCTTGAAGAGAATTATGTGCACCCAAGTGTATCTTGAATAATAATCAACAATAACGAAACCATAGAGACAAGCAGTTGCAGTGAGAGTAGAGTAGTGAGTGGGACCAAACAAGTCCATGTGGAGCAACTCAAAAGGTCGAGATGTAGTCATGATTGTCTTCGAGGGATGCTTGGCCCTTGTCATCTTCCCAGCTTCACAAGCACCACATAGATGATCTTTCTTGAACTTGACACCTTCGATGCCTATGACGTGCTTCTTCTTGGCGAGAGTGTGTAGGTTCCTCATGCCAGCATGCCCTAGCCTCCGATGCCAGAGCCAGCACTCTAAAGTCTTGGCTAGAAGACATACGACCATCTGTGGTCCTGCTGAGAAGTCTACCATGTACAGATCATCTTTCATGTACCCTTCGAAGACTAGAGACTTGTCAGATTCCATTAGTACAAGGCAACGATATTTTCCAAATAGCACAATCATGTTTAAGTCACAAAGCATTGAGACAGACATTAGGTTGAAACCAAGGGATTCAACAAGAATTACTTTGTCCATGTGCCGATCCCTTGAGATTGCAACTCTACCTAGGCCCAATACCTTGCTTTTACCAGTGTCAGCGAATGTGATGTGACTTTTATCACATGGACGTAAGGTTGAGTCCATGAGAAAACTTCGATCACCAGTCATGTGGTTAGTGCATCCGCTATCTATAATCCATTCTGAAGCACGAGGTGTCATACCCTACAGTGCAGTTAGGAGGATAGGCTTCACAAAGAGTATTGTGAAGCATGAACATTTGACGCACAAGAGGATTATCAAAGCTTAGATCAAGGTTAGGACTGATAGTATGACTGTCAAGCGATTCAGATACGAAATACATAGTAAGACCATTTGGGCATTTTATCTTGCATCCCATAATGTGTTTTAGGTCCTGCAAAAGAAAGTTAATTCTTCTTAACCACCCACATCTTCAGGGCTGGCTTAGAAGCAATGAGTCTAAGTGCAGCATCTGAGAATTTTGGCTTTGGAGCCCTAGCAAATAGCCTTACAGGAGAAGAACGATACTCATATGAATAAGCAGAAAAGTTCTTAGTTCTAGGAACATAGCGGTTTGAAGACACACGCTCATATTCATAAGTCTGAGTATGGTTTCCCTGCAAAACATTGGCGTTAGGGTGACTCAGGTGAGTCCTATATCTCTATGAAGCCTTTGGGCCATATGAAGCCATAGGTCTGGGATTTGTCTTCTTCCTTGGTGGTGTCATGATGACATTCACAGGAAGATTCTCAATACACTGTTTAGGTACCCAGATCTTCTTCATAGGTGGTCCATTCCTGCAGTTAGTACCAATATACCTGGCAAACACTTCACCATTCTGATTCTTAAATAGTTTATAGTTTGAATCAAAGGATTCATCAATAACAATTGGATTAGCACAAGTAAATCCAGATAAGGTGGATGGATCCATTGAAGGTTCCTTTGCAGCAACCCTTGTGGTTTTGGGGTACTGCTCAGGCTTCCAGTAAGAACCATCAACTTTCATTTTCCTCTCGAACCCAACACCCTCTTTCCTAGGGTTTCAGTTCAAGATCTGCTTTTTGAGGACATCACATAGTGTCTGATGCCCCTTGAGGCTTTTGTACATTCCTGTTTCAAGCAATGTTTTCAATCTGGCATTTTCATCAGCAACAACAGTGGCATCCTCCGCAGAGGGGTTAGTTACCACATCGATGGTTGAAGATATTGAAGCAGTAGCAGCAGTAGAACACTCAGCAATAGAATTAGCATTATCACGCTCAAGACATTTTAGACATGGTGGTTCAAATGCTTCCTGAGCGGAACTGATCTATTGAGCGCGAAGTGACTCGTTTTTCTTTTGAAGATCTTCATGAGCCGCTCTAAACTTCTCAAGTTCTTGCTTCCTCTGAAGATAATCATAGGAAAGCTTTTCATGGGTTGTTGAGAGTGACTCATGGCGACCTTCAAGCTCTTGGTACTTAACATGAATACTTTTTATATCTTCAATTAAGGACTGAGATCGGGTCATTTCAGCATCCAACAGATCATCGCTTTTGTCTAACAGTTTTTGAATATGTTCCATAGCTTTCTGTTGTTCAGTTGCAATTTTAGCAAGTGTTTTGTAGCTGGGTTTGGATTCACAATCAGAGTCATCTTCACTTGATGTTTGAAATTAAGCACCATGTGAGTTTACCTTGGCACCACGTGCCATGAAGCAGTAAGTGGGAGCGGAGTCGTCCTTGTCACTGGCATCAACGTTGGTGATGGATACATTGTCTTCAGTGTTGAAGATGGACTTGGAAACGTAGGCTGAAGCTAAAGCCAGACTTGCAACGCCAGAGTCAGACTCCTCCTCAGACTCCACCACTTCTGCCTCCTCAGAAGCATACTCCTCCTCTGAATCCATTTCCTTGCCAACAAAAGCACGAGCCTTGCCAGACGAACTTTTCTTGTGTGATGAAGACTTGGAAGTTGACTTGGAAGAAGATTTTGAGTATTTCTTCTTCTTCTTGTCATCAGAATCATATTCCTTGCTCTTCTTCTTTTTCTTCTCATTTTCCCACTATGGACACTCAGAGATGTAGTGACCAGGTTTCTTGCACTTGTGATAGGTTCTCTTCTTGTGGTCATGGGAAGAAGCTTCATCATTTCTTGAGCTGATCGTGAAGAATTTCTGAAGCCTTTCTTCTTAGTGAACTTCTGAAACTTCTTCACAAGCATAGCGAGCTCCTTTCCAAGGTCTTTAGCTTCACCAGAACTGCAGTCAGATGCTTCTTCAGATGAGGAAACAACCTTTGCCTTCAAAGCGTGAGTTCGGCCATAGTTGGGACCATAGATATCTCTTTTCTCAGATAGCTGGAACTCATGTGTGTTAAGCCTCTCAAGTATGTCAGATGGATCGAGTGTCTTGAAGTCAGGGCGTTCTTGAATAATAAAAGCTAGAGTGTCAAATGAGCTATCAAGAGATCTCAGAAGCGTCTTGACTATTTCATGCTTGGTAATCTCAGTGGCGACGAGAGCCTGAAGCTTGTTTGTGATGTCAGTGAGACGATCAAACGTGAGCTGGACATTTTCATTGTCATTTCTCTTGAAGCGGTTGAAGAGGTTGCGTAGGACACTGATTCTTTGATCTCTCTGAGTTGAAACACCTTCATTGACCTTGGAGAGCCAGTCCCAGACTAGCTTCGACGTTTCCAAAGCACTCACACGGACATACTGCCCTTTGGTCAGATGACCACAGATGATGTTCTTCGCAGTAGAATCGAGTTGAATGAACTTCTTGACATCAGTAGGGGTGACACCTTCACCAGTCTTGGGAACGCCGTTCTTAACAACATACCACATATCGACATCAATGGCTTCAAGATGCATACGCATCTTATTCTTCCAGTAGGGATATACAGTGCCATCGAAGACAGGGCACACAACGAAGACTTTGATTATCCCTGCAGTCGACATAGCTAAAACTCCAGGTGGTTAAACCGAATCACACAGAACAAGGGAGTACCTTGCTCTGATACCAATTGAAAGTGCTAGTTATCGACTAGGGGAGGGGGGGTGAATAGGCGATTTTTATGAAAGTCTTCAAAACATGAAAGTTTCAAAGACGAACACAAAAACCGAACCTATAAAAATGCAGCGGAAGAAGAACTACACTAGACAAGCCATAGTCAAACAAGTATGAAGCTAAAGCATGATGACTGATAGCAGCTAGGTAGTAGGATTAGGATGGAAGATAGTACGAAGCCAATCAGAACAAGTAGTCACACAGTGAAGTCAAACAGGCAGAGCAATCAGGCAATGACTTCACAAAGACAAACTGTAAGTAAGGAGAGTAAGAGATAGAACCAGTGTGTTGTGAAGACAAGGATTTGTACGACCAGTTCCAGTTGCTGTGACAACTGTACATCTGGTTAGGGAGGCTGAGATTGAACTCAGAAGACCGTGTCTTCACCTTATTCCCCTTGAGCTAAGGACACACAGTCCCCGCCCAATCACTCTGGTAAGTCTAAGGTACACTTCCAAACCTTCACAGACTTCGTTCACCGGCGATCCACAATTACTCTTGGATGCTCAGAACGCAACGCCTAACCGGCTGGAGGATTCACAGTCCTCAAGTGTAATAAGTCTTCAGATCACGCAGACAGAAAGACTTCAGTGATGCCAAACACTCTTTGGGCTCTGGGTGTTTTGGGCTTTGTCCTCATAAGGATTTCTCTCTCAAACTCTTCGGAGGTGGGTTGCTCTCAACGACAAAAGCCATGCACTAACTCTGAGCAGCCACCAATTTATGGTGTAGGGGGTGGGCTATTTATAGCCACTAGGCAACCCGACCTGATTTGTCCAAAATGACCCTGGGTCACTAAGGAACTGACACGTGTTACAATGGTCAGATTTCAAACACACGCGACAGCTTGACCTGGGCTACAAGTAAAGCTGACTTATCCGACTCTGGATAAGATTTGCTCTTATTATCTTTGCTCGAAGACATAGGATTTTGGTTGAGCATCACTTCAGTCACTCTGACTTTGTTCACTTGGATCCCACTTAACAGTGCGGTGGTTCCTATGACTCAACAAAGAAGAAAAGAAACAACAAAACTACTAAGTCTTCGCGCTCCATAGTCTTCACTCAATGTCTACTTCTGTCATAGTCTTCAATGTGAATATCTTCACGTACCACCATTATCTTCAATGTCTTCATACATTTTTAGGGGTCATCTCCGGTAGGTAAACCGAATCAAGGAGGGACTACTACCTGTGTTATCCTACAATTCTCACAAACACATTAGTCCCTCAACCACGTTTCTCGTCAATACTCCAAACCCAAACTAGGGGTGGCACTAGATGCATTTACACGACCGCCACTCATAAGGATGCACAATCTAAGAACACCTCATGTTTCAGATTTGTTACACAACTTACGTGCATGCTACGGGACTTGCTAACTTCAACACAAGCATTCTTTAAATTCATAATCACCCAACTAGCGTGACTTTAATATCACTACCTTCATATCTCAAAACAATTATCAAGTATCAAATTGATCATAGCATCCAATTCACTTCCCATGATAGTTTTTATTATACCCAACTTGGATGCCTACCATTCTAGCACCAAGTTTATAACCATAGCGAATACCATGCTGTTCTAAGAGACTCTCAAAATAATATAAGTGAAGCATGCGAGACTAGCAATTTCTACAAAATTAAGCCACCGCCGTGCTCTAAAAGATATAAGTGAAGCACTAGAGCAAAAACTATCTAGCTCAAATATATAAGTGAAGCACATAGAGTATTCTAATAAATTCCAATCAATTGGGATTCTCCCAAAAGGTGTGTACAGCAAAGATGATTGTGTTAAACTAAAAATAAAATACTAATATCATACAAGATGCTCCAAGCAAAACACATATCCTGTGGCGAATAAAAATATAGCTCCAAGTAAAGTTAGCAATGAACGAAGACGAAAGAGGGGATGCCTTCCGGGGGCATCCCCAAGCTTAGGATTTTGGCTATTCTTGAATATCTTGGGGTGCCATGGGCATCCCCAAGCTTAGGCTCTTGCCACTCCTTATTCCATAGTCCATCAAATCTTTACCCAAAACTTGAAAACTTCACAACACAAAACTCAACGGGAAATCTCATAAGCTCCGTTAGTGAAAGAAAGCAAAACCACCACATAAGGTACTGTAATAAGCTCATTCTTTATTTATATTGGTGTTAAACCTACTGTATTTCAAGTTCTCTATGGTTCATACCACGTAATACTAGCCATAGATGCATCAAAATAATCAAACAACACACGAAAAACAGAATTTGTTAAAAATAGAACAGTCTGTAGCAATCTGTAACCCACGAATACTTCTGGAACACTAAAAATCCTACCAAAATAGGAAGTCCTAGAAAATTTGTATATTGATCTACAGAAAAAATAATCAACGCAAAATCACATTTCTGTGATTTAACGAAACTAATTTCGTGCGCGCAAAGTTTCTGTTTTTCAGCAGAATCAAATTAACTATCAGCATACGTTATCTATAGGTTCTACTAGGCACAAATACTGATTAAAACATAAAAACACATCTAAATAGAAGGTAGATGCAAAATTTATTACTAAACAGAAACAAAAACAAAAAACACAAATAAAATTGGGTTGCCCCCAACTAGCGCTATCGTTTAACGCCCCTAGCTAGGCATAAAAGCGAGGATAGATCTAAGTAGTGCCACATTTGATTTTCAGTTTTTTACTGGAGTCATGTTCGAATCTAGGAGGTTCTTTACGTTTCCCTTCATACTCAGAAATTTTTAAATCTGAAGAGTCTAACCGCTTATTGCAAAGAGTAATCAACATATTCATGCGGTGAAGATTTCCGCTAGCACTTTTAAGAGGCTCAAGAGACTTTTGTAATATTTTTGTTACTTCGCAAATCTTTCCAAACACTTGTGTTTCTTCTTGGGTAGGATGTGCCCCCCCCTTTTTAAGGTAGTTTTCCCACTATTCCCTCTATAATTTCATGCACAATACTAGGATCAATTTCAATAAAATTTCCCTTGGCAATGCAATCCAATAGTTGTCTATGCGACATATTTAGCCCAACATAAAAATTGCGAAGTAGAATTCTAAAATTCATCTCTAGGGTGCAATTGCGATAAGATTCCATCATCCTATACCAAGCATCTTTTAAGTTTTCTCCTTGCCTTTGCTTGAAGTGAAGAACTTCAAACTCGGGAGACATAGGAGCGGATAAGGAACTAGCCATTACGACAAGGTAAACGATCTAACACACGAGCAAACAAAAAGAGGCAAGCCAAAGAGAGCGAAGAAGAGGAGATTGGGAAAGAGAGGGCGAATAAAACGGCAAGGGTGAAGTGGGGGAGAGGAAAACGAGAGGCAAATGGAAAATAATGTAAATGCGAGGGAGATGAGTTTGTGATGGGTACTTGGTATGTCTTGACTTGAGCAAATACCTCCCTGGCAACGGCGCCATGAATTCCTTCTTCCTACGTCTTGAGCTTGCGTTGGTTTTCCTTGAAGAGGAAAGGGTGATGCAGCAATGGTAGCGTAAGTATTTCCCTCAGTTTTTGAGAACCAAGGTATCAATCCAGTAGGAGGCTCCTCATCCCACGCACGTACACAAACAAACAAACAAAGAACTCGCAACCAACGCAATAAAGGGGTTGTCAATCCCTTCATGGACACTTGCGAAAGTGAGATTTGATAGAGATAGTATGATAAGATAAATATATTTTTGGTATTTTATAATATAGATTGGAAAAGTAAAGATGCAAATAAAAGTAGATTGAAAGCTTATATGATAAAAGATAGACCCGGGGGCCATATGTTTCACTAGTGGCTTCTCTCAAGATAGCATAAGTATTACGGTGGGTGAACAAATTAGTGTCGAGCAATGGATAGAAAAGCAAATAATTATGAGATTATCTAGGCATGATCATGTATATAGGCATCACGTCCGCGACAAGTACACCGACTCCTGCCTGCATCTACTACTATTACTCCACACATCGACTGCTATCCAGCATGCATCTAGAGTATTAAGTTCATAAGAACAGAGTAACGCATTAAGAAAGATGACATGATGTAGAGGGATAAACTCATGCAATATGATATAAACCCCATCTTTTTATCCTCGATGGCATTAATACAATACGTGCCTTGCTACCCCTATTGTCACTGGGTAAGGACACCGCAAGATTGAACCCAAAGCTAAGCACTTCTCCCATTGCAAGAAAGATCAATCTAGTAGGACAAACCAAACTGATAATTCGAAGAGACTTGCAAATATAACTCAATCATACATAAAAGAATTCATAGGAGATTCAAATGTTTCTCATAGATAAACTTGATCATAAACCCACAATTCATCGGATCTCGACAAACACACCACAAAAAGAGTTACATCGAATGGATCTCCAAGAAGATCGAGGAGAACATGGTATTGAGATCCAAAAAGAGAGAAGAAGCCATCTAGCTAATAACCATGGACCCAAAGGTCTGTGGTAAACTACTCACAACTCATCGGAGGGGCTATGGTGTTGATGTAGAAGCCCTCCATGGTCGATTCCCCCTCCGGCGGAGCACCGACGAAGGCTCCGAGATGGGATCTCGTGGATACAGAAGGTTACGGCGGCGGATATTGTTTTTCGTTGGCTCCCTGGATGTTTTGGGGGTACGTGGGTATATATAGGAGGAAGAAGTAGGTCGGTGACCGTCCGAGGGGCCCACGAGATAGGGGGCGCGCCCTGTAGGGGTGGGCGCACCTCCACCCTCGTGGCCGCCTCGGCTGCTTCTTGACTTGCACTCCTAGTCCTCTGGATCACGTTCGTTCCAAAAATCACGCTTCCGAAGGTTTCATTTTGTTTGGACTCCATTTGATATTCCTTTTCTTTGAAATACCGAAATAGGCAAAAAAACAGCAATACGGGCTGGGCCTCCGGTTAGTAGGTTAGTCCCACAAATGATATAAATGTGTAAAATAAAGCTCATAAACATCCAAAACAGGTAATATAATAGCATGGAACAATAAAAAATTATAGATACGTTGGATATGTATCACCCGCCTGGTCTCGATCATCATGGCTTGCGTCATGGGCACCTCGCGAGGTACCCCTTGCCTTGATCTCTCCGCCTCCTCGTGAGCCTGCCTAGTGAGGCCACCCTGAGGAGGTCTCGTGTCATCCACCCCGCGAGGCTTGGCCCCTCGCGAGGGTCTTGAGCACTTGGTCGATGAAGACGGGTCGCATTGGGCCACTGGTTGAGCCACACTGCAGGCCGCGGGCAGGCAATAGCGACCAGACCTCAAACAGTATGATCTCTGTGCATTAGTGTCATTCCTGGATTGGTAATGCTGACACGCACAGTACTTGAAGGATTTATAACAGAGTAGCAATCACACACTTATTACATCGAATGTCTCAAAAGAGAACTTGTTACAATAAATATAGCTTAAGGCCATCTATAAATGATAACAACGGAAGGCTTGGAAGATAAAGTGAGTCCATCAACTCCGACGGCATCACTGAGTGAAAGATCACGACCTAAGGCACCTTACTCGTCGTCTGAAAAGTCTGCAACACGAACGTTGCAGCCCGCAACGGGTCAGCACATGGAATATGTTGGCAATGTAACACATAGAGAGAAATGAACATAAAAATACTATCACTACATGCATATATGGCTGGTGGTAAGCTCTATGGTTACAGTTTTGCATAAAGCCAATTTTTTCCTACAAAAAAGGAATAAATTATATTTAACTATCATGGTGGTTGTTAAACATTGAGAAGGTTCCTCCAACTCAATCCCAATTAAGCATCATCGTTAAACCCAATCAAAATTAAATTAAGTAACATGATGAGATCAACATGATAATCCAGGAACTAGATACTCAAAACGACCATAACCGGGGACACGACTAACCATGATTAGTTTGTACACTCTGCAGAGGTTTGCACACTTTTCCCCACAAGACTCAAATACATCCATGGTTGGAGAAACAAGACACTGTCTTTCTGAAATAATAACTCTTTATTCTGGGTGGACAGTTACACCTACTTTCCCCTACATCTGCTAGCCCACCACTGAAAGAGGTCTTGCAATGTACTCAACTATGCTAGAGCCCATAATAGCTTGTGTCTGCACACGGAAGTTTCTAGCATGAATAATCTTATGATCCCTTTGAGCCTGGGTGGCGGTCCATAGGAGAATCACACGGTACCCTGGGATTTCCAAAAATACAGGCAACACTGGGTTCCCAGGTGCCTCAATCCACCCAGATGTGAATTAAATTAGCCACCTTAAGTTAACCATTAATTAACAACACTCACATCTATTATGGGTACACTCACCCAATCCATGTCTACAAGCATAGCATAGTAATATAAGCAAATGTAGAAGTAACTCCCAAAGGTTTGATAACTAAACAGGACAATAGGTACTACCTCATCTACTTCCCAAA
Organism: Triticum dicoccoides; assembly: GCF_002162155.2. Classification (NCBI taxonomy): domain Eukaryota; kingdom Viridiplantae; phylum Streptophyta; class Magnoliopsida; order Poales; family Poaceae; genus Triticum; species Triticum dicoccoides. Next base: position 257,369,794 of record NC_041381.1, on the reverse strand, counting down.
ACCCACATATTAATCAAATCCTAACTATGCAATTGTTTGAGGGGTGATCTAATGCAATAAAACTGGGTAGTAAAGAGATATGATCAAAGTGTTACCTGCCTTGCTGATGATCCGTGAAACCTAGAGACTCGTAGTAGCACGCTTCACACTCCGGGTTCTCTATCACAAACAAACAAGCATACAATAAGCACTCAACTACAAGCACGGGTAAAACACAAATAAGAGATCTAACCAGAAAGTTCAACTTAAGAACTCTGGTTTGCAAAAAGAATCAAATCAAACGAGGCAACGAAACTCAAACTGCGAAAGAAACAAGATTTGTTTACTAATCTAGACTTAAGTCAAATTTTACAGTAGCAAAAACTTATTTAAGTTGGTTAAACGGAAAGAGGGTTTTGAGACGAAAGTCTAGGCGTTTGAATTGCCTAATTCCGATAAATGAGCGAACAGAAAAACTAAAACGAAAATCAGGGCAGAAATCACGATCGAAAATAATCGCGGAAAACCCTAGAAAAAGAAAAACTAACGAACAGGCTAACAAACGGACGTTCGCTGTCTGCGGCTAAACGGTGAAACTCGTTCGTTAAAACGAACGAACGAGCGGGCGCTCGCTAGGTAAAATAAACCAGAAAAAAACCGATCTAAAAAATAAAACCTAGGGTTTTCTAAAAAAACAGAATTAGTTTTCTCTAGAAAACCGGCGGCGGCGGGCGGCTACCTCGGCGGGGCTCCGGCAAGATCCGACGGCTCTGGTGGGGTCCGGTGGGGCGGCGGGGCTCCTGGGCAACGGCGGGGCGGCAGCGG